>NC_089316.1:26548824-26785287 GCF_036669915.1 Pocillopora verrucosa | reverse complement strand
AAAAAACCAGCGAGAGGTTCCTTCCCTCTCCCCCTCCCTAAAAATATTTTCACAAAATGTACGGTAAATCTCTGGACAAAGGCCACCAGAAGTTATAAATTCCAGGGTTGTTTTTTTCGTTTGTCCAGTCACAGTTTACGTCAAGACTCTTATGACGTTTATGCTTTAATTCAAGTTTGTACACGTAGGCTTCAACAACTTCTTGATAATCACGTGAACACGGAACTAAACACATGGTTCTTTAACGTCTTGCCAAACGTCCGATTTTAGCCACTTCCGCTATAATATTCGGCAAAAGATCGCAATAGGCCTGCGAACCCTTATTTACTGACAGCTTTATGTGTTGTTTTCCTTGAAATCCGCGACTTTTTCACTCGTGATATCGCTCCACACCTATATTTTGCTCACAACATAGCTTAGAAATGTGCAATTGCTTGTCAGCGTTGCTGGAACCGGCATAAAGTTGCTCCAAACGGCCAAAGTTGCGATCACAATCGGCATATGCCGCTATTTACCTGACAACATTTTTATCTAAGAATCACCGAAATAATTCCCTTTTAAATAAACGCTTCTACATGCCTCTCTTTAATTTCACACCTGTCGTTTCCATGGGAGAGCACATAATTTTTCTTTGATCCCCGTTCATACTGGAATCAGCGACGTAACAAATATGTCACGCAACATGTCACAGTTCTTAACACCGAACTGTAATATCGATCGACAACTGGGCTATGCGTAGCTTCGTCCCATGTTGTTATGCGCCTCAATCCAATCCAAGCAATGCCTTAAATGTTTACAGTAACAGCATGATATCTTTATCAACCTAAGTTTTAAACCTTAAACTAAATTCTTATTCTTTCAGTTTCCAAGTCCTGTTAGCTTGAAAGTTTTTGGTCACTACCCAATGACATGATAAGCAACTGACGGGTTTTATCCTTACCTTGGTTCGCAATACGATTGCTCGCGGTTACAAAGGCCATTACCCAAGTCTTTAAGCCTTAGTATGGCGCCCCATAAAAAAAAGGTAAGCCGATAGGACCTGATCATCCACCGACAAGCGTTTAACCATTTCCCGACTGTCTCAAAATCGCCGTGTTCGATAAATTATCGCGGTTGTACAATGAGTTTCGTAACTCTTCCACAAATCACGCGATCACGCAAACGCGGGACATCAGGAATGGATTAAGCATTCATTTGACCACAGGGTTCCCCCCACAAAAATTATCTCTCGCCTCCTTGGCTCAAAGAAAACAGAAAATCAAGAACTTTGCTAGAGTCAAATGAGAAAAACAATTTTTGTAAATATATCTCTCATTTATATTACACCTTGATTGTTTTGAAATTTGGTCTTTCAGTTCAAATTTCGTGCGTGCAACTCGGTTTCACATCTGTCTGAGTTTACGAGCGGTTCTCTTGCTCCACATGCTAATTGAGGTACGTCGACAGGCGATCAGTCACCCAGTAACTTAATCGTCGAGATTGATTTCGTAATGTGTGTGATTTTTTGGGTGATGTTGCTAATTTTTGGTAGCCCTAGCCGGGTAGGGCTCCAGCACCTGAGCGAACCCGCCCGCCGTTCAGCTGGTGGTTGTCCGGAGAAGCTAAATCTCCCTCTCAGTAAACCTCCAACCCCATCCCCACCCCCCCAAACAACAACCACTCTCACATACTACACTTGCGCCCGCAGAGTTAAAGCCCCCTAAATTCTTCCTACACTAATGACATTTTTTTATTTGTCTGATGTGCTATAGGTTTATTTTGGTTATAAGAGTAAATAGAAAGTAACACTAAACACGGGTCTGATTCTTTTGGACCTCTCGGGTTCTGTAGTGACTCACAAGAGGCGATCCCGATTTTTACAAACATTCCCATCGAAAAGCCGCATTCTATAAATCGCTGAGCTGGACATAACATGGTAATGATTGTATTTTAACGCTTATTTTAAAAAGAGTCCTCTTTTTTACCGTCAACTACTGCCATGACTGCAATGTAAATTATGATGTGAATTTTTTTTTTTTCATTTTTTGCAAAGCAAATGACGCAAAATAAATGCTGTGGGTTTAAAAATATTTCAATCCTTCTCCTCAATGTTTAAGAGATATACTATAATGCTTCCTAATTGTTATGAAATAAAACTGAAACGAAGATATTCAGGTAATGGGAAATGAACGGGGAAAACTATATTAGAGCTAGTTACGGTGGACGTAAATAGTATCCTTATTTATGTCAAAAATCCAGGTATAAGTGGGGGGGGAATGTAATTTCGACCACAAATTTAACCCGGAAATGATTGCAGATAAGGCGTGGCCCTTGTGAAACGGGAAAAACTGTTTTGGGGGAAAATCTGCATTGTTTTGTACATTCTCGATGTAATCTGCTGTTTCATCACAAATTCGTAATCATAGACATAAATAACTGCAGTAAAGCGTTAGAATTCAATAAATAATTTATTTTTTAATTTTTTTTTTTGACATTTCAAAGATTTTGTCATTAAATACCACTCGTAGAAAAAGCTTTGTACATTTTAAATGTAATCTGTTAAATCATAAATAAAAATAACTGTGAATGATGCTTTATCCTCGTGTGTATACATTCCGCTTTGTCCATTGGGAAACGTGCAAGCAGACTTCGCATAATAAATTATCTGAATTTAACACTACACGTTTGCGTGTGAATCGTTTGTTGTACTAAACACACATCAAAAAAACTAAAGTTTGTTTTGAAAAATAGAGAGTTTTCTCATTCTTAGGATTATCTGCAATATTGATGGTACAAATTGTCTTTCATTAACCAAAGTGCGGTGAAAGTTTTTGGTTAAAAGTAATCCCAAAATGTTTTCTCAAAGTCAATAAATACATATGTCTGGTTTTTGTTGGTTAAAAACGCTTCTTCTCTTCCACTCTGGTTTTAACTTGGGTTTTCAGTCTTCTATGAAGATCTTTGTTCTACAGTTTTTCCGGCTTAGAGAAGGCTTCTGTCCTTGCTGTAACGCCAAATTGTTAATTTCAAGCTTTCCCGCAACAAAATCCTCTTTGATCAATGAGATGAACTTGTTGACTGTTCAAGGCTAGTAGCAAAGTTCTGGTAGACATTTGGCAGCTGTTTGTTTCCTTTTAGTAATCTTGACGATAAGGATATTAGCAAAAAAACAGCCCAGAGTTATGATGACAACGCTGTACTCAAGCACAACCTCGTGCATTGAATAAAGCCTTGTGATGCGTGAGCCTTCCATCGACGAACGTGTATGGCTTGAAGCTGTAATTTCGGGAATAGACATGATAATTTTTGCGAGTCCTTTTTTGATGTGAAAATTCTTTCACCTTCATTCGCCAAGTCGAGTTGTTACTTCGGTGAGGTATATTTATCAAATGAATTTTCCTGTTTAATAGGCAAACATTTATTGAGAGGAAAGCGGTGCTGTTGCAACGAGATTGACGTAACATCCGGTAACATGATACCTCCGGTGAAAATTATCTGGAAAGCTTTTACACCGCTTTAGCCTGATTAGAGCACTTGCGTGACAGAACTTGTCATCATAAACCAGTAAATCTTTTAGAAAAACTTGTACGAATTATATTTGAAAATATGATAATTTAGCTGCCATGTGGGGATGCACGAACAAGGTGCTATGAAAGTCCAGATTCCATGATTCAGATTGCAAAACGATTTCTGTCAATATGGTATCTGCATTGTGTTTCATGTCCATGAAAGAACCAGGTATTTCACAAGTTGTTGGGAAACATGCCGCATAACCATTTAATCCTACATTTTTGCCATGAAAACGTGATTCACGCTTTTTGTAAAAAAAACCAGCACGATTTAACTTATGTAACTCAGACGGTTATGTTAAAAGTTCATTTGGTTCTGGGCAAAATGCCTGCCTATCGAACTATCTGATGAGTGATAAAAGGAAAGTCCGTTTAAATTTCTCATCCACTTAATTTGTTCCATCATAATTCTAAAGTAGCGAAGACAAAAAGCTCTTTGTTTTCCGATTGTTTCACATTACAAGTATCTCGAAGAACGAGTAAATCCTTCAGAACTTTATCAGGGGAATCAAGTTTCGCCACAGCTAGCCCGTGCTCAAGGTCATGCACTTGTCTTAGCTTATTAAAGCTAGTCATGGCTGACAGAGCGAATTGTTGAGTTACTTTATTCTTCATTCTGTTTAGAAATAACTTAAGCCATCCGACTTACCGCAAACAACCATTTTCAAAGCGCTCCACGAAATTTAGGGTTGCAACTGATGTCAATGAACGAAGGTGGGGGGGACGTTTTCACACATGAGTTTACAATGTCGAAGGTGCTCGCTGTTCGTCTCCTTGAAGTTCTCTCAGAAGGTAAATGAATTACCTTCTTTCTTTAAAATAGGAGCCAATATTTTCATTTTGTGACACACACATTTTTTTCTCTCTTAATCTTTTACAAGGTTTATTTTTAACAAGTTCTTCAGGAACATGCATCAATTATCTCCTCTCAGTTATAAGTTAAGGGATCAAATCATTAGCATTTACTCTCTATTATTGTTTTGGATGACCTCTCTCCTGTTCAACCCGTTTTTCCCGAGCTCACCAGCTGGTATTGACAGCTGAGCTGCAAATGGTACAAAACCAGAAATTGTGAAATACTTGCTGAAATTAGTTTTAAATCCAAGAAGATTTTCTAACCATCCTTAAGTTCGAAAAACCGCTAATTCCGCAGCATTTCTCCGGTTTCCCTCTTCTGGCCGGCCACAAGATTAACTTAAAACGGACGGAAACAAATTTTTTTCGGAATAGCTAATTTTCTGCCAGAAGTCTTACAGCTGGAATAATGGGCCAGTGTGAAATCGCGACTCAGTTGGTAGTGAACTGAAGTGCGTAGTTTCGAAGGCTTATCTTCACAGTTTTTACACTTTTCCTTTTCATCTTCATCGCGGCTTTTCCGTGGTAGCCGGCTTCGTTCAGTCAGAAGTCACGTCCATAGAAGTGATCACGTGATCACGCCAGGTCAGCCAGCCTGTCATGATAATTTTATTAGTCTATGTAGAACAACCTAAGATCTCCATTGAATTCAGAGCTGCCCTTCAAACAAGGCCCACAACTAACGGAATTGCAGTTTTACGAGGAACGGATAGAAATTTGTATATCTCTCGGAAGTTTGTTTTGGCGTGTTTAGAAAGGTCTTGAAATAGGGCAGGCTTTTCATTTAAGGCAAAGCACTGAAACACTGTAAAAATGCAAAACTTAACGTAAATTACATGTTTGCTACGTCATTATTCAATGATCAAGGATGCTGAAGTTCTTAACGCAATTGATATAATAAGAACTTTGCCGAAAACGTTTTATTTTGCTGGGGTTGAGTAAATGTCTCTCTTCTAACGGAATGTTTTAAATAAATGTTTCCGCCGTCTGCATGTCTGTCTTGAGTGGTTTTCAGTATCTTTCATATGTATTTTGCGTAATAGGGTCTAAAAAGCAAAGAAAAGCTAAGTAGAACTGTGGTACCACTGAATAAACAAATTAAGCTTTATTCTAGAGCGATTTCACGCGCGGGGAATACACCTAGGGATTCTTGGCAGGGGTCCAACTGATCAAATCTCCAATTCCTGACTCTATTTCAAATTAGAACATGCCATTTTCCACATCTGCGGTCAATCATGGTTCTAAAGTCCACGTACGTTTTCATACGTGGTATTTGAATTGGGCACTTGAGCTCAAGAGAACATATTTATACTCTCTAGTTTGAGCTGTGTTTAAAATTCACATCGCTTCCGAAGCCGGTAGGGAATTAAGTTCAGATGATAAATTTTGCTCACTTTTCTAGTTCTTAATTTTAAAGAAGATACCTCTAAGGCGTAGAAAAACCCTCTAAAATGTTCCCCCGCTCCCAGTCCTCCCTGCGTGTGGCTTTGTAGCTCAGTTTGTAGCATCTGGGAGGCATGCGTTTTGAATCACGTCAAAGCCTGAATCTCTGTTTTACTTTTCTTTTCTTCTGCATGGAAGGAAATTGCAGCTTATCAGCGAGAAGCATCGCTTTACTTGCTTTTCTCCTCCCTGTTATTCGTTTTGCTTCGGAAAAGACAAAAATATTTGGTCTAAACTGGCTCAAAAGCTATGACCTACCTAAATAATGACCCTCTCCTCCCCCTTGCACTTGTGGTAACCTTTACGTGATGAGCGGTAATGGACATTACAGCCCCTAATGGAATTGTTCTCAGACCTAATCATTTTTCAAGTAATCCCTTTGGAAGTTTATTGTTTCTGAGTATTTTATTTTTTTGACCTGATTAGGAAGGGGCATAATCCCCATAAAGAAAAAATCAATTGATAATCCAACTGCCATTGAAGTTTAAGAGGATTACTTCACTTAATGATAGAAATTTAGCACGCTGTGAATCAAGCATTAAGACTTCGCTGAAAGAGCTCTTTGGTGAACTTTTAAAACTAAAATTTGCCGATTTAAGACCCTCAATTGCAGCAAAAAAATCATCAAAGATTCGAACTAAAAGACGCTTTTAAATTTCCTGCCTTGAAAAAGTAGTTGACCCTTATATCAGTCGTACGCCGACGCAGTCATCAGTTGTCATGACAACTAAGTACTTTGTGGGAACAAGACCTTTGCTTTGAGGCATAAGTGGCCTTTACGTGACATTCCCCTGTGAAAAAAGAAGATATCACGAGATTTATTGGATATCAATTGAGTCATGAAGATCAAGCGATAAGAGAACCAGTTAGAAATTTAAAGGGGATTACATTAAGGACAATTTTATTGCCTTTATTTCTTGATTTGCTGAAGGAAAATACGTCATTGCTCGTGAAAACATAGAAAATAATTTTAAAATTTGCTGAAAAGTCAACTTTTTTCTCAAGTCTTTTTTGTGCGCTTTGTGGAACCTCGCGAGTGTTTTTTTTTTTTTTAAGAAAACTGACTGACTGCAAAAATCTACGTGTGATGGATATGGATCAATATTTGGTTACCGACTGTTTAAAGTGCCAGCCTTTTTAGTCTTTGTTCTATCACTGTTTACTTCAAACTGCATCACTGACAATTCTTGATCTGTGTGACCACTGAAAATAATAAAGACAGCACTTGACAATTAAGGTTACACTAAGCATTGATAACAAACGTGCACAAGCGTAGCTACAGCCAGTATCTTTTCATCCGTTCAGTGTAGGCGACTTTTTAAACCTTTAAACTACAACGATCTGATTGGTAATTCTCCCTCCTTAACTAACAATTCCTTTTAAATTTGTTACGAGAATTTGGAGTTAAATCACGATAACAACGTCTACCTGATAAATTAGAGTATTCTCATCACCTGTTTGCTGGATATAGTATGGATATTATAGAGAGAATTCGCATGTTAATCACCTGTGGAAGTTAAAGGATTTAGGTTTATCTTTATTGCAAGCGAGGGTTGCTGTTGCTTCTTTATAGAGAATCATTCCTCTGCCGCATGCGCATGCGCATGCGTAAAGGCCAGCACATTCCTTACACGTGCGCATGCACATTTTCGTCATAACATCTTACTGTTGCTGCGACGACACTTTTCCTTCAATGTTCTAGGCTAGATTCTCAGACTTGAAAGTGGTTGTTCTTCTACGCAATGATTTATACATTTCCCCATCGGCACGTGTTGGGAAAAGTAGTCATTACTAATTCGTTAAAAATCTCCTTATCATAGGTGACCGGTCAGAACATAAAATGAAAAGAATGTTTCTTTGTAATCGTGTGACCTGAGGAATTACAGCATTTATCTAGTGATTGAAGACCGGCTTTTTTCTTTACTTCCGGTATAGTACATAGATCTTTGCCGGATACAATGACGTCAATTGTAAATCTGATAAGCCCACGAAAGCTTATATGAATTTAAACATAAAAATAAAAAAAAAAAAAAAGAAATGCAACAGGCAGCAACACGCCCACGTTTAGCAACCTCTAATTCTGTTTGCTAACGGAAATGATTTTCATTAAGGTTCACAGCCCATCACCGACAAACACGTACACTGATGTACGCCCGTTAGAGTACTGGAATCGAGTGAACCTTCCATCCTCTAGAAGTTTAAAAGAACGCAATTAATTTCAGTAGCGTCATATAGGATGGCCCCCGAATGCCATATAATCACTTTGCAATCTTTTGTTAGAAATAACTTCAAGCGAATGATCGTGTATTTGGTATGTCTCCTAGTTTTAGAAGGAAAACTGCATATTCACTTTATTTTGCTAGACACTTTGATCTCTCGTATCATTCTAGGCTAGACGTGGTTTCTGAGGCCTTTCTTCATGTTTAGGCAGTTTGAAAAGATACAGAACTCTAGAAAAAAAAATTAATCTTTCAAATCGGCACCCTTAAATCCCATTCAGATTTCATTCAACTTATCATTCTTGTATTTCTAATGTTAGACAAGTTACCAAGCAGTCCTACTAATAACGTAGCTCCATCTTCATAAACTTTTCATACATTGACATCGATTTTTTTTCGTTTTTTCACAAGCGTGGGACAAGGAAAAAATTCTGAGTTCCCATGACGAATCGAACCTCAAACCTTCGGATTCCGCGCTCCGATGCTTTACCACTGAGCCACATAGACTCCACGGTTAGCGAAGTTCATATGACACCCGTCCTGCATGCTGCTAAGATCAACAATGTTGATAGCGTAATATTTGTAGATAGAACTTGTCATAATTCGCTCAAGCTGGCGAAAGGCTGACGCTGAAGACGTCAGCTTCAGAAACTATTTACATTATAAACTTATTTTATTAAACCAAATTATCTCGGCGTGCACAAAGGTTTCTTTAGAATATTACCCACTTTTCTACGATTTTGTTTCTATCCTGTCAAGACTCGATAAATACAAAAAGTTCGAATCAAATTCGGAAATCGAAAATGGTATATTTTTTAAGAAAAATATAATCTCAGTGGGGAAAAATTAGCTCAAGATGTTTGTGTTGTTCAAGATACCTGGTGAAACTTACACAAACAAAGCAATATTTGGAAATATAAGCTGCTGACCATTTACCAATCTTTCAATGATCGTAAAGTTATTGTAAAGTTAGCAGAGGGTTGAAGCAAATTCTTTCACTTTTAACACCCGATAATTGGTAACCAAATCAAAGTTAACACACTAAGAAATGCAAAACCCCAGCGAGGATACCCAATGGAACGATGCCTTACGTCGACACGGAATTTTACCCGAAAAGAAGTTAGTGAAGATCAACTTATCGATCTTGTAGAAGAAACTGTCCAACAGAAAACAGGAAATGTAGTGAAAGCGTATGAAGATATGACTTTAGAGGAACTAGAGGAACTGGACGATGAGGAAGATGAACGTGTTTTGCTACAGTATAGGTAGGAAATTTTTTGTGTACGGATTTTATTTTCTTATTTCGGCATGAAGTGGACGTGAAAGCTATTGCTGTCAATGACAATCTTGCTTTTACCATATAAGGCAATGAAAACTTAAAGTATGAAAATGGTAAACCTTAGCTGATTCAAAATAAAAATACCTTGTGTTAAGGAGTTAAAGACAGATACATGCCAATTGTCAGTTCAGTCAACAAAAGAACTTTTTTTTTTACTCTTACCTGACGTTACCTGGTTTTTCATATGTCAAGAAAACCCTAGATGGTTAGAAATTTCACCATTCCCGACCTGTCTCAGAGTTTTCAGACTAAGGAAGTTTTGGAATGGAAGACATCCCTGACTTTCTGAGATGGTTCAAAATCAGAGGCATTTATATGTATTTATTACATATTATATTATCGCTGTGATGAACCACACAATGCTTTTGAAATTCATTTGTTTTATAATTTTTAATGAAAACAGTACATGTTTCAGAGAAGCATCATCCATTGTCAGTTTTTTAATGAGAAACAAAATGAAATTATGCAATAAATAGTATAATAAAGATGTTAACAAGAATAATTAAAAAAACCAAAAAAAAAGTGAAACTATTTATTCTAAGGGAGACTGATTAGTTTGAAAGGGATAAATTAAGATCAGTGTTTGACCTGCAAATTTAAAGACGGCTGCGCCCAAAGGATGTGCATGGCTTCCTTAATTTTCAATTGGAAGCTTGTGGAAGCAGAGTCCAGAATTTTAAAACAATCTTCTGAACAAAGTGAGCGACAATTTTCAGAACCTCTAAGGTACTTATATTTTCTCTGCGTGTCCCAGATTTCTGCAATGATCAGAGATTATTGAAGATAAGAAAAACTCATACTTTTACTGTTGGGGACATTGGTGATAATTTTACCTTGTTACCAATTTCCTTATATTGCTTGGCTCCACTGCTCATGAGTCACAAATGAAGTGTTGAAGTGGTGTCTATAATCTACCAAGACAAACATCTGGTACTCTCCCAATTTACATCCACAAAATCTGCAATAGTTGGGAAATAGTGAAATTACCAATCATCTAGGATTTCCCTACATGTGAAAACCAGCTTTTACCTAATAAATATCTTAAACAGTGTATTGAAATTCTTGATGTTGTAAAGTGAGTTTTATTATCAGAATGGTTCAAAGTTAGTCCTAAGACTGGTTTGACTACAGACTCCCTGTTTGACTGTTTGCCTATTGAATTTTCACCTTTTTCTTCTATCCATTGTTATAATCTGTGTTAATCTCTGAGGTTTATATAACTGATATGCATGTAAGAGAACAAACTAGTCATTGGTGTTTCTCACCCACCCCTCTCTTGTGAAAGTGGAGGCACTCTACCAGTTTGAAGGATACCCTAGGTGGCATGTAGAGATGAGTCCTTGTGGTACATCTTTGGGACAGACTGTATTGTTTAAAGTGACTGCGACTCTTTTTCTTGTTAGATTCATAGGTATGACCTTAAATCATTCTAAACCCTTTAACTCCCACAAGTGACCAAGACAGAATTTCTCCTTTCAATATCAATACAATATCAACCAGATAAGTAACGAGAATAAGAAAAATATCAGTTTGGGGATAATTAGTTGATCCAATACTAAATTCTCTGAACGAACATTAAAAGACTTGTATGATTGACAGTAAGGAGAATTACAAATTTGATCTGGGAGTTAAAGGATTAATTTAAGCATCTTGTTCTTTGGATACAAAATCCTATAAACATTTTCATTAAAACTCCAGAGACACAGGGCACTGAATGGTATCTAGGATTATTCTTTCACCTGTACATCTTCTTAGAGGGAGTCACCATTTCTCTACATTTGAGTATTATGGTTTTTTATTTTTATTTATTTAATTTGGTTTATTTGAAGACAACAAAGATTGGCAGAAATACAGAAATTTCAGAAGGCATCCAAATTTGGTGATGTTAGAGAGATTTCTGCCCAGGACTAATGTGGACGAAGTCAATAAAGCTGGCAAAGGAATCTGGGTTGTTCTTCATCTCTACAAACCTGGGTATCCTTTTGTGATCCACATGTGTCAATTTGTAATAAATAAGGTCAGTCTCTCTTTGATCCTTAAGAATGACTTGCATAGAAATTTTCTCTTCACAGTATCACCTTTGAATCACACAGTAAGGTCATGAGAATAGAAAAAATGATCAACAACCAAAAAGCCCTTGATTGTTAAACAAATTCTCCTTGTCAACACCTTAGGAAATGTATAGAGAACAGTGTGGAGAATATGCATTATGATATTAGGGTGTAGAGGATTGAAAAAAAAAGCTTGCATCTACCATGGAATATTTGTGGACTAGCATGGAGCACCTTGCGTCTATCATGGAATACAATGTTACAAGTATAAGAAAGCAATTAACATTAAAATGTTTTTCCCTTAAACATCCATATTTTAAAAAATAACCATGGTAGAAATGTTATCGTTTCCTCTCAAAAGAAGCAACCTTTTACTTGTAAGAAAGATAAACTGAAATCTTTAAGTCCCAAAAGTGATTAACTTGTAACTTCTCTCTATAATATCCCTACATTATCCAGCAAGCAGGTAATAAGAATACTCAAACTCATCAGGTAGAGGTTGTTATCTTGATCCAGCACCAAATTCTCAGAACTCATTGACAAGGAAATGGGTGGCAGATAGACAGGAGAATTAACAAACAGATCTTGTGAATTAAAGGGTCAGCTGAAAATCAAGTCTGGGACTGCTGAACATGTCTTGAGATTAAAAAAATATGATTATTATTTTTTACAAAACATGCATTTAACAGTCATATCTTCCTTAACCTAGCAAAGTGTTCCATTATGTACACTAGTAAATCAGTTCCTCACGCGCCTGGCTGAGAAGTTTCCAACCACAAAATTTTAAAGAGTGTATCAACAACATGTATACCAAACTATCCTGACAGACATCTTCCAACGATATTTATCTACTGCGAAGAGGACATGAAGAAACAGTTTGTAGGACCTTTTGCATTTGGAGGAATGAATCTTAAGATTGAAGGTAAGTTGTATTGAATAAAAAGAGAGAGGCAGAGATCTGATGATAACTGAATTCTCTGGTACTGTGCAGTAGTCTCTCTTTAAATTTCAGTGCTCTGAGCTATTGGTTTTTTTTTTTTTTTAACTCTTTACACCCTCACATCAGTATCAGTATTCTCTTTACTGCTCTCTATACATTTCTTTAGGTTGTGATGAGGAGAATTTGTGTAACAATCAAGAGATTTGTTATTCTTGTGACCTAAGTGTGTGATTCAGAGCTGACATTATATGGAGAAATTAGATGCTAGTCACTCTTAGGTCAAAGGGCATATTACAATCCTAAATGTCTCCAGTCATGATGGCACAACTATAAACAAATCAATTTATGTTCCATATTTATTTCTTGTTTAGTGATTAATATTGGTGCCATATCTCTATACTCTATATTTATAGAATTGGAATGGATGTTGGCTGAAGCTGGGGCAGTAAAAACAGACTTAGAAGAGGATCCACGTAAAAAGAATAAAGTTCATGATGTTATGACAAGTTCTTTGCAACAGATGAACGCTAAGGATTCAGATAGTGATGATGATGATGAATAGCATCCAGAGAGCAATTACTGGATATATTTACTTTACTTCCCAACAAACTTAAAGCTTCAACATCCCCCCTGCCTTGGGTAACTCACCAGCATTTGACCATGGTCTGTGCCTAGGGGGGTGGGAAATCTGAACCTTGCCCTGCTGGGGTGGGGTGGGAATACAAGTAGAATGCAATAATTGAATCTTTAAATGTTGAGGTGTTCAAGGTAAATAGTTTCATTTTGCAAGTGAATGGCTCAGAAGAAACGGTCTACAAGGTCTGGGTTTCAACACTTTGTCAATGTGTAGAAGGTCACTGTCACTGATATGGCCTTGTACAAAAAAATTGGCTCGGGCATTGAAACACAAGCTTTACCCTGAGGGGGGGGGGGGGGGAGATATTCGAATAAATTTATGGTCAAAAGTTCAAATGCCCAAAGCATTGCTTGGGGGAGGGGAGGGAGAGGAAATGTTGGAGCTTGGAATTGCAGGATGCATTATGTCAGATATTTAAAAATCATCTTGAAAATTATCTCAAGAAACAAATTTAAGAAATCCCTGTTTATTTGATTAAGCACCCAACCTCAAATAAGGAGGAGTTTTGATTATTACTTCATGACTCACTTACAATCTCTTAATTCACTGCCTGTGTATAGACATCTAAACATTTTGTTATTATTTCTTGTTTTGTTGCAAAGTTAACTTAATACTTGCTGAAAATGGTGGGGATCAAATAAGCACCCAAGTTTGAAAAAGTGCCCTCCTCAGATAAGTGCCAGCTCCAAAGGTTCAAACATTTTATGAGTGCCCAGAGCACTTTGCAAGTAATTACAGTATCTACCTATCACTTAATTTTTTTAATAGACAGAAAAGTGGTGGGGAAACTTTTTTTAATTACTTAGAGGGGACAAATAAATGAGCTAAGGAGAGTTTAAAAAAAAAAGGCTCTTTTTTAACCTGTGTCAGTTGTCCTCTTCACAACCAATGTTAGCAATTGTGCTCTCAATTTTTGGCAGTAGGAGGCCTGGGTACAAGATTTGGGAAAATTCTTTTACCACTGACTCTCTCCAATAAGTCGAAATCATAAACACAGATTTCAAGATTTTTCTTTGGTTTTATTGCAAATATTTGCTTAAAAAATACATTAACAGTTTTTTGCCAACATATCTATCTTCTCTGGCTATTTACAATTGATCATTGAAGATCATGTACATTGAGGAGAATTCCTCCTTAAATAATTTTGTCACTGTATTATTTGGGTCAAATTGTTACTTCTCACAGTCCTAATACGTCGTGGTACTTACATTAAATAAACAATAACTTTTAACTTTTATTTGAAATAAGTTTCCACCTTTGAAATGATATATATGACTATTAACTTGTAATTAAAACTACAGATTTGGAAACAAAAATTACCGCTACGTAAATCTTGTGTCTTTATCGTGTTTAGTAAAATAAAATTAAGTTAGATTTCTCGAGAAAAAAAATAAACTGGCGCGCTAGATAGGAGGCTTGTCGTGTTCCAAGAACGCATGAGAAACGCGTCTTAAACGCGATAGAAACGCGTTACAAGGACAATCTGGCAAAGCCACCCAACCCTTTCACTCCTACAAGTGACGAGGAACTAATTTCCTCTTACAGTATCAATACAATATTGAGCAGACAGGTGATGAGAATAAAGAAAAATATCAACAAAAAGAAACTGATTTGACTTCACACCAAATTCTCGTAACTTACATCGATGGAAATGTAGGTAGGTGAAATTGTGGAAGTGAAAGAGTTATTCTAACGAGCTGATGTATCTGCAAACCGTGATAAATAAATAATGTAATGTATTTCTGTACGATGAACCGTGAGTCATTAAATAATATTGTTATAGACAACTGAGGATTTGAGTAACTAACGAGGTAAATGAGAGTATTTTAAAGTTCTGTTGATCAACAAAAGTATATCGCAAGATCTGGCGATCGAAATGATAAGGTCATCTAGACTTAATAAACCTTATTCTTATCGCCGCGTATTTAATTCGTCGACTGGCAAATTCAAAGAGCTGTTGTTGTAACCAATTCTTAAACACTTGCTCTTTTTGTTAACGGTTGAAAACCTAAAAATGTCTCTGCTTGAAACAACGGAGGCTAAGTGCAATTTCCCATTGACCAATCACCAACTGATATCTTAAACAGACCAATATATGAGACCTCATGAAGAAGAAACGTATTGCCAATGCTAAGCGCGGGAAAACGACAGCCGGTGAAATACGCAAGGAAACGAATGAAACGTACTTGAGAGAAAACTTTGCTGCTAATTGGTTACAAATACTGTAAACTTGCTCTGATTGGTTGAATATTTTTAGCCAAAGAGAGCTATGCAAACCTAATCTAATCTAACGCAGACGCACAAAATAACGCAAGAAAACTATAAGTAGACTATCACCGTTTGGGATAACATTTCTAACATGTCCGAATTTTTTACGAAAGCTCCATCAGTGCTTACTTGTTCTTACATAGTAAGAAAAACATCAAAATTTTGCAGAAAAAGATCTGAATTAACGGGCTGTACCGCCCAAGCTTTTACAAGGAAATTAATAACGTTTCGCGACTCTTCGGCTGAAAAAGGAGACACCCAAATTCTGACACTATATATTCGTACCCGGACAAACCTTTTTCACTAAACCGACAATAGCTACATTAAACATTCCGACGATGCAACACAGGTCACAACACAGCGGTCGAACGTCAACCGCTGTGTTTCGCTCATAATTTACAATAATGATAGGCATCGGAATACTTTGACGAGGCTAAACAGCTTCCTGTTATACCTGGTATCACAGAAAAGCTACTAGACAATAACAGCCGTAGTCAATACATCTTCGTGAGGCAAACTAGGAGAATACCATCATTATCACCGATCAAAAAACCACAGTGAGGTTTATCGGCCAGCGGCTTGCCGTAAAAAGCATGTGCGTTAAAACTTAAAGAACCCAGTTCTACTCGGTTTTGAAATGCTGTTGCATCCATACCCAAAGCTGGAAACAAGAAAACTTCCCCGCAAGTATAGTTTGGTTATATTCTGAGTAAAAATACTTCTCCAGATGGAGCTTGGAAGATTTGCCAAACAGTTTTTTCATCACAACATTTAAGTTTTCCCCTTAAAAGTCCGTTCACGTTTTACGAGTCGACGAACCATGCCCTAAAATGCATGTTGGACGCAATGTATACGCGTATTGCATGCGTATTTAACGCGGTCAAATAAAGTGATTGGGGTACAAAAAAAAGTACGTCAGTGCAAATACAAATGTTTCTGCTGCGGCTGTATTTTGATAAACTAAATTTGCAATTCGTTGCTTGGCAACATACTTTTTTTTCAATCGGCCGATTTTTATTTTGTTTTTTTCAACACCGCCTGCGGTCGATATTTAAGACTGTCTGAGACAATCCAGCACAATATATTAATTCCAAAAACACTTAACGAGAGTGATTCAATTTGACAATTTGAAGACTTCATCTCCAATTTAAAATGAAAATACATTATGACTTTTCATGGCAGCCAAGAAACGACATCATCGTTTCGTGGCTACCATCAATTACTGCGTTTTTCACGTTCCCTCCTCTACAAGGGAAAAACGCCGAAAGAACGTAGAAAGGACATAAAAGGCGCGTTTGCTTCGCAAACTGTAACTAAATTTTTTTGTGTGAAATTTAAGGTTTCATTCAAGTTTCTTTCTCGTAACAGAAACATTTGCACTTGACTAACAGTACTGGCTTTTTAATTCTATATTGAATTTGCAGATGGTGTTAGTTAAATAATAGATTAATATAACTTTAATTATATTTAACTATAAATTGCGTTGATTTTTGACCTACTCTTGTTAGGGAAGCCCCCTTTGCTCGGCCGTTCTTCTTTATTCCAACTAACCATTTTGTGTTTTTGTACAACAAGAACGAATGGTACGTGTTTTCTTCCTGAATTTCCTTAAAAACACAGTTTAGCGACGGTTCCTCCTATTTCGATTAGAAGAAAAATAAACAGTGTGAGGAGAATTGGCGGAAGTTTAAAAGCCTTATAGCAGCAGAATTGGAGTGAAAAGAACGCAAAATATTCCTTTTTCCTATTTGCGCCTGTGTATCGAGCACAACGCTGTGGCCAATCACAGCATAGGTATCAAAGCAGTCAGCTAATGAGAACTTGAAGCGCATACGGTGTTAAACCTGGGAAAATGCTCAGGGCTACTTCACCTGTAGCCCTTGAAGCTTTCGTGTGATTGGTTGAGAAAGATCAACCAATCAGAGAGTAGCAACAGTAAAAACTAGTGACTCAATCTAGATTTCTCGGCCGGTATAAAGAGCAGCCATTAAATCCCTATCTCTTAACAATCACATAAAACTGAGCATTTCTACTTACAATTCCGTGTAAGACACCTTTTTCACTGAACGATAAATATCTTTGACTTGTCAAGCCCAGTATCATTAGCAACCCGGTCCCGATTGAGTGGAACTCCAATTCAGCTGTTGGAACATGAAAAAAATAAAGTAGGTTAGTTTCCTGGAATACCGCTCAGTATGTGTTAGTGATAGTTAAAAAAAGTTGTTTATCGTAAGACAACACAGCGGTCAAACGTCGAGTATGCGCAAATAGATCAATTTTGGCCGACCGCACGCCAATTTCCTGCGCAAAATTTCGAAAAACACAACTTGGTTCCGAAAGTACGCCTCATTCGTTAAAACGTTCGCGCATGCACACGCGTCTGACCGCTGTGTTTCGTGATACTTTGCTGTCAGATCAGGTTGAGCTTCGGCAAGCCTGTATGAGTGCTAAAAAGCCCACTCAAAAACCAAAGGGGTAGGGCAAGTTTGGTTCTTTGTCAAATGACAGGGGTGTAAAGCCTTCTCGACTCCTTTTTTCGATCTTCTGGAGTCTCTACGGGGAAGGAACGCAGGCTCACTTCCCAAACTGCGGCGGGAAATCGAGCCTTAAAAGTACTTGAAGAGTAGAGTTTTTTGTCTGAAGATCACATCATGTGACTCGTATCACGGTTTATACCTAGACCTTTCCATTCAAATTAGGTCACTTGACTTCTTCGTTTTTTTTTATTTAAAACAAAAAAATTTATTGAAGCACTTACCTAGAGGAGAATTACTGTCCGTAGTCCCGTCCACGGTTCCATCGCGTTTAATTCTTAAAAGGTAACCATTGCGATTAAATAATTTTCCCCTCCGTACGTATGTCGGAGGTTTTTTATGCAAGTTTCTGTCCATTTGTGGTTTATTCATCGTAAGGCGCATATACACCTGATGTTCAGGTGAGATAAATGCCTGTTCTACGTTATCCGAGTCATCATCGAAACCACTCGCCTCCCTTCGACTGCCCTTCGGCGAGTTTCCGACCGGCAGCGCTTCCGACGGAAGGAAACTTGACTGGGAAACACACAACAGCAAAATCCAACTCAGCGCATTTGCCAATAAAACCTGGAAACAAGTAACAACATTTTGACTCAGTAACTGCGGCAACCAGGCCATAACAATGGTTTAGATTTCTCTTTGAGAGCATAAAGGCTTAATGAGATGGTTGCGTTGCATGTGCTTTCAAATCACTACCGGCCTTGGCCAGAGTTTCCTCTCGATGAACGGAAACAAGAAGTAAACTCTTTCAAATTTTATTTTACCTTTTTAAAGGTTTTTCTCAGGAAAACAATCAACTCTTACCTTCATCAGAAACCTCAGTGAATCAACATAACCAGGTCAGATCAAAACAGTCTTATAATTCAGTCTTATAAGGTCAGTAAGAGTTTAGTTTCACAGAGAAACAATAAACATTCTGATTTCTAAGGCATTGTATACGTTGGAATGTCTTTCACCTAGCACCTTTGTGAGATAATGAGAACAGTTTTTAATTAATATTCTTTTTTTGAACTCGCCGTAACTAAAAGTTAAACGTGCGTTAAAAATTCACTCTTTCGGCAAAGCCGTTTACTTTTCGCTCTACAATTCGCAAGAGAAAACAGAACATTAAAATGATTTGGCTTAACGTACACTTCTATAGTAAGTACATGAAGATCTAGAATAAAGGCGCTGGACATAAGGACGTTTTGAACAAAACACGTGAAACTTGGATGTGCAAAAATTTAAGTGACATAAAAGGTGCTATCTAGAATGGAAACAAAGAGATGTTTCTATTGAGGCAGGCCAAGGTCAACCTCATTTCAAAACAAGAGCTATTTGTTTTGAAAACAACCGACGTTTACCTCCTACGGTCGCCTGACATGAATCAGGTGATACTGTACACGAGTGTCAAATACGACTTCAATAGGGTAGCGAGGGTTGATTATCTCGTTCACACTTTCTCAGGTGAGAAAGTTGTATAGCCTTGGTGGCGTGCTTTCAGGCTGTCAGAACAAAGTTGTCTTTCAAGAATTATAAACTGCCCGATAAGGCCCAAAACATTAAATAGATAAATCAAGAGGAAACTGTGGTTAAATAAGCATTTTGTACGAAAGTTATCGATTTTTTCCTATTTATTATTCAAAGAACGTTTTAATATTGTTTTCTCTTAGTCTGTGAGACAGCGGATGTTTTCCACTAAACTTCCGCGCGGGAAACTGGCACGCGGCTGGCCGAGATTGTTTCCCTTGCGCATGCCTTAAGTTTGACCGCTGTTTTTTTCCCACCCTCTCACCAATCCCTTTGCCAGAAGACACAGCTGACTGATGTCTGCGCTTTTCTTTTACAGAACAGCCTCCAAAAAATTTGTACACCCGCAAAATATTTTTAAAAGTTAATTTTTTCTTTAATAACACTGGGAATAGGAAAATGCCTTCAACGACAGCAAAACGCCCCGATTTTAAATGCCAGCCACCTTTTTCTCCACAAATTTATCTGAATTTTTCACCTCGAACACTTGAGCCCGCTGTATTGACTGCATACCTGTGACGTAGCAGTTCGTTCTTCAACTCTGCCTTGCCAGAACTCTTTTGTCAATGCCGTAAAAGTCAAGAAAGGATAAACCCCTTGTAAGGAAATGTCATGGAAGTTCAGGCTTGCTAAATTTAGAAACCCACCATCCGGAAATTCGTTAAGGGTTTCTTAAGTATCCTAAAAAATATTGTCGTCATTTCCGGGCTAATATTCGGGTGCAACATAGAAACAGCCTCAAGGAAAAATAGTGGTCAGCGGTGTCACATTACAGAGTAAAAGTGTGTGGGTAGATATTGTTTACAAATGTATTCCTCCGTATTTGCATCGGCGACTTAGCGTTTCGGTGCTTTGATTCCATCTGATAAAACTGTGGTATGAAAAGATTGCACTTGATAAAAAATTAAAATTTTACTGTGGTTTTATCGCGTCACATGAATTCCGAAGTATTGGATATGAGGTTCTTTTCAAAGTAGCTTGTAATAATGGCAATTGTGTTTTGAGCAAATGAGCTCTGCTTTCTCGGATATTTTAAATCACTACGATACTTTCTCGAAGCCTTTGTTTGCGTAACGATAGATAAACGCTGATGCAATCGATGTCAGTTTTGACTCATAATCGTTGAATGGGAAGTTGAAGTGATAATCTCGCCGACGTGAAAAAATCTAATTATCAAGAACTTGAAATTCTTTAAACAAAAACATGATCAATACGACAAAACTAAAGTGTCCAAAATCACATGATGAGTGTTTGGAATTCTTTGCTCTTTCACAACTACGTTGCGGTTTTATTAGTAATGCGTGCGTAAATAACATCTAAAAGTCTTCCGGTCTATCGGACAGGCGGTCATAGAAAAATACATAATGAGACATAATTTGCAAGTCAGCGAGGTTGCATTCTGTAATTATTACTTAGAAAATTACTCTTAATTGCTGTCAGTTTAGTCTTTAAGTGATCGGACTACATCTAAGTATAATAAGAATCGTTGAACAATTATCAATTCCCCTGAATAGACCAGTAAAATTGACCGTAAAGTAGACGTCACTTTGACAACGAATTTACGAGGAAACCTACCATCGAGCGAGGCGGGAAAGTTATTAGTTTAAAACATTATATTTTACCGCGGGAGCTGACAATATTCTACTCCTCTGAAGTTCTTAAATGCCATCAGCAATTAGTAGATATCATTTCCAAAAATAAACGGAAGAGTGATCATCAAAATAAACAGTTCGAATGAACTGTTAAGATTCATCAAATCTAGTGACAGGTTGTGCTGTTTGATTCCCAAAATGAAATCTTTCATTGCTTGGAATCCCCTCGGTAAGAGCTAGAAATCGATGCAGAAATCTCGATAGTAATGTTTGATTATAAAATATTGACAACACGAAGCTTCAATTTGATCAGAATTTTCGCTGAAAATTTTAACCGACAGTTATTCAAAATACTGATCCAAAGGCTTATGATTTTAATAGTGACCTTATAATAATAATTTGGCATGGCACTATATTCATCTGGTATTGGCGATGGAATTTTTCACGAAAAATTCAAGGCAAAATTTTGTTCGGAAATCTCTTGGCAACGAATTTTCAAGTTGGGAGTCACGAGACATCTTGCCTTATTAATGCTTTAACTGGTAAAAGATCTCGACAGATCTCCTTCTAAAGCCTTTTTTAAGAGGCCACCGCCTACAGTTTCTATGAAGGCTGCATATCTGGCCATTTCGACCGAAAAGCAAAGAGAAGCCAATATCTTGTAATCGCCAAGCGCGTGAAACTACCTCACTCAGGAAGTTTGCACGTGGAATTCACTGCTATTCAATTTCACACACAAAACGTTTCCTAAAGCTACCGTATGTAACAATCAATTCCAGCCGAGCGTTCGAAGCGGAAAAATCTTTAAACGTTATTCATCTTGAGACTAAGAAGTAATGTACTATCAAAATAACCCCCCTCAAAAGAATTTCATTCATAAGTTTGTGGGCGCCAGTGTTTGTATACACACGGAACGCAAATTACTACCATGACCACTCGTCCACAACTAAACGAACTAAAACGATTTTAAAGCCCGATTTTTCATTGTTTTAACGTAAAAAGAATCATAATATTTTCGAAATTCTTGATGTACAATAATGTTGACTGTTTGACGCTCACTTTGGGAAAATACCGAGCGACAATTTCCTCAAAACGGCGTTCACATATTCTGTAATTACCGTTTGCACACGTCAGACAACCAAGTCCGAGTAAGTTCTAATTCTCACAGATAGGACAAATCAATTCTACTTCCTAGAAAGGGAGTCGTGAAACCTTACCTTGTACATACTA
This sequence comes from Pocillopora verrucosa, assembly GCF_036669915.1. NCBI lineage: Eukaryota > Metazoa > Cnidaria > Anthozoa > Scleractinia > Pocilloporidae > Pocillopora > Pocillopora verrucosa. Next base: position 26,763,122 of record NC_089316.1, on the reverse strand, counting down.
ATAGACACTGAAATTTCATCTACTTCGCCGGATCTCTCCTGAAATTATTACCCGTCGCTAGGTAAGCTTATATTTCACCAAGCGAAGTTAAAATGAATGAGATCGGAAACACGTCGGACGATTTACCGGCGCATCCCGAAAATAAATTAAGCCCACCCACTTACTTCGAGAGGAAAGCGACGTAAAATTCTGTTAAATTTAACCTCCGATAATGATTATAGAATAAACAAAATCTTTAATGGCTTAGAGGTTTTAGACAAAAATGTGGCATCGTAGTTGAAAGCTTCTAAAGCGACAAAACAACTTAGTCGTGTTTTTCCCGCCAATCCCGAGAGGAGATGACGTAATTGGACAGCGGAGATCCCCAGAGTACGATAAGATTTCATTTACCGTGATATTTCTATCATCTCCTAAGACTTCCTCTCTTTAGCAAATCCTATCAGCTGCCTCACTAAAAACTGTTGACTCGGCGTTTATTATGCGTGTTTCTATAACTACACACCCACCACGCAAATATTACATTTATGATGCATAATTTGGAGACCTTGTGATATCTTGAAATACTCCTTCGCAATCATTCACTCTAGATTTCATATGATGCCTTCTAATCGCTTCGCCTAACTTGTCTTTCAAACAATCCACTCTGAAATTGCCATCGCTAGCGAATTACGTCATGGTTTTAATTTAAAAGCTAAAAAGTTATCGAAATTTCTCGACAAAACGAATGGATTTTACATCACATGACGCAAAATGGCATTTTTGTTGGACTAAAATACTTCGTTTGCGTCAGAACTATCCATGTGTTGAAAGTACCAGTTTAAGTTGACAGAGAAGCTAATATCCGTTTCAATTATTATCTTGTTTTACGAAGATTTCGTTATTTCTTCAAAATTCACAGGTAATAAATTAATCCCCTTAATTTTTGCTGTTTTGAAAGTAAATGTAATCCCTTGGGAAATTGAACATTCTAGTGTCTTCGTTAATCATTTGACTGAACAAAACCTTTTACCTGAGTGGAGGAAATTGGCACTTGCCGTAACGAACAGCACCTGTTTCGTGTCGCAATGACCCGCCCACGCTGCACATGTTGGCCGTATTGTATCAGTGTATCTCTGACTGCGCGCGAGTCAAAACATTTTTTGTGCCAAATACTTCTTATACACACCCTGCAGGTGCGAAAGAATGAAATAAGGCGAGGTGAGAGAAACCCATGGAGCGAGTCGTAAATAAAACCATGTCTGATTTTTGAGAACAATGCAACTGCAGATGGCTTTCTTTCATATAGCACGTGATATACACTTTACAAATTAGCATAGATAGTTCGGATCCTTTTTCGTTTGAAATTTTAAAGGTTTGAAAATGATATGAATGGAGGATAAAAAGACAATTAAGACCAGAAATCTGACTCGATTTCCAAAATTATCTGTAAAAATGAAATCGATCATGATTAACTATGTTGGCGAAGGGCTAGCGCACGAGACGTCAGCTTCAGGAACTCTTCATGGTGGCCAATTAACATTATGAAATCAGTTGATAAAACCACTATATAAAGTTAATAGTCTCATTTCCCTTGAGTTTAAAAGTACAGAACCTCATTTTAAGGAACTTCCACCCCCGTGTTTTAATGTTTTATAGTTTTTGAATTTTTTTTTTACAGAACAACGTTAACTTGAGTTCAGTAATCTTTAGCTTTGGATGGCAAAATTAGAGGTGAAATTTTCATTACAAACCTTATTCTCAGATTTTCGACAAATACCTAAGGAATCACAAATCTGTTATGATTTCCATCATTGAGAGATGGCGCATAAGAACTGAGTGGGTAATTTCCAGCTCCAATTTTGTTTTTTTTAATTTGACAAGCGGATAACCAGGATGTAAGTTTTAAGTGTTGGGTCGTTTCCATGTTTGCTAATGAATATTGCGGTGGTCAGTGGGGAGAGCGGTATGAGATCTGAGTAGGCGACTCTCTCGTTTATTGATAAGGACACCTTTTTGGAACTCCGTCCACTGGGTATTACAACATGCTAACCAAATCGAACTTTCCTTGTTTTATTTATGCAAAACATTGTCCTAAGCTGTTAACCTTTGAGAACAAAAGAACATTTCTCTGGGCTCATCTGAATCTAGTAATAAAAGCCTATCTCGCCGTAGACTTTTCTTTAGCTCAGTGGTGAAGCACAGAAGCGCCATATGAGGAGGTCTGGGCCTCAATTTTTATCGCAGGAAATTCTAATATCTTTCTTTTCCCACGCACGCGACAAAACAAGTGATAACTCTGTCTATAAAGGCTCAGAATACTAAATGAAGATGATTTTTTTTTCAATTATGAATGGCGGCACGGAAGAACTATCAAAAGTAACGCCCATGCTTTTCGCAAAACGTTATTCCGCCTACAACAGCTTAAGAATCAGTTGGTCAAATAAACCATGTGATAATGGAAGATTGTATGAGATTTAAATCAACAGACGTGACTTCCGTGAGATGACTTAGCGAGGTGTTGCAATAGATCAACGCCTATTCTGCCAGCACCACAAGAATACCAGCTTAAACCCGGAGAATTTCACACGCGTATATTCTTTTCAAGGTAAACTACAAAGGCTGCCTGGTGGCAATGATGATTCCATCTGGTAAACGTGTCGATAAGAAATATTAAATATTAATATGAAGAAAGTTTAGTTTTGCAAATTGTGTACAACTCGACATAAGTAATAAGTACTGAAAAAAATGGATCGAAGTTAATGGCTTTTAGTTATCTTCAGAGATAATAACTTGTTATTTCAGGCCTCAGCTCTTAGCGAAATCGGTTGAAATTAGGTCTGTAGTCGTGAAAGAGAGGTGTAGATTTATCACTAGAGTGAAGAAAAAAAGGGTATCAGCGCAAGTTGATCCAGTTTCCACATAATTATCGAAAGTCATTTAAGATCAAGCAAAAACGTAACATTTCTGTTAAGAAATCTCAGTTTCCGTGACAGGATTGGACAAGGACACACTAGGGATACATACACCACCAAATAATGACCCAAGTTGCAATGACGACAACGTCTTACGTCGTGATGAATTGTACTCTTCACGCGAATGATAACGTTACTTACTGCATGTGTACTTTGTTTTTCTCTGCTGTATTACACGATTATTCCTTATTCAACAAAACAGTGGCTCCATTAAACTGAACAGGTTCATTATTTCTTTGTAGCTGTCGCGATTAAACGTGACTACACAAATGAAGAAAACACAAAATTTAAGCAGGCCTCGACGGGATTCCAACCCAGGCCTCACAAACGTTAGTAAGGGTGCTACTACCAACTGAGCCACGAACCCTTATGTTGGGAACGAGGCAAATTTGACTACGTAGTTCACTGTACCATGCCGTCCACGCGCCTACCTTCTTGTATCAGATAAACTGACGAGCGAATGATATTCGATTATTAGCATTGTGCAGTTCTTACGACAAGTTAGGAAACCACTTTTTTCTTCTTGCTGGTTCCTCTTTCACTGATTCAACTTAAATTACATGTTGCGAGCTACAAACAGATAACATAGACTCCTTCACTTAAAGGCTGACGAACAATACCGACTATTAGCACGATATTTTGTCTCCAACTCACCATTCTCTCGATGTAATCGGTGTAAAATAATGCCTTTGGGTTTCGAAGCTTTGTGGTAATCGAAGTCAAGTATTCTTGATGAAGCAAAACAAATATTAAAGGACATCTACGGAGACTTTCTTGTGTCGGCGAGAAGAGACTTTGAATCACTCATGAAAAACCAACGCACATACATGCCCTTTTTAAATATTGGCTGAGACAGCACAAATATTCCGGTACCTTAAGCAGGTACGCTCACTCTGAAAGCAAAACACATTTCAAAATATCCGTTAATAACATTTCTGTGGTTTAAAACTACAATTCTAGATCTTAAGGAACAAGGAAGTTGGATGGGATTCCGCAGAGTTTTTTCTTATAAACGAGCGTCAGTGTACGTAAATAACTCTGCTCAAAATCAAAAACAACATTAAAAATATCTTTGTGATGTATTTGTGGTTCGTAACTACGATTTTAGATCTCAAGGAACTCGGAAGTCGTTAAGAGTTAAAGATTCTGTGAAGAGTCTTCGAAGCGGAAGACATTCCATTGAAGAAATTATCAGAGCAGAATTAGGAGTGCATCTTGCACGAGTAACTACCTGATTGCAGGACTTAAAAGGAAAGCATTTCTTCTGTACCTTACTGGAGAGGCAACCATTTTTAAGCTCGACTTAAGAATGCGTTTTAGAGACTCAACGACGACTTGCGAAACTCGCGTCCCGCAGGTAACGAATAAGAGATGAAACACGTACAACAGACAGTCAAAATGTTGTTTTGACTTTGAAGTGCTCTATTGTAAATACAGCTTTAACATACATTCTAAGATTCGAATCTCTTAGCTTTTAAAAAATCCGTCATGAAAAGACATTGCCAACATAGATGTCGTATATTATATATTGGATATGTATTGTTCGAGGATAACTGTTATGTTGTGCGATTCTTGTAGATAGCACAGATATAAAATGAGTTTTAAAAGCTCTCTTGAATTATGCAAAAGTCATGTGCAAGTCTCTGAAACTATATTGAAATAAGCAGCATTCATCACTTCAGAGGGCGATAAGCGTTTTAAAATGAAATCAAAACTTAATAAATTTGTTCCTGTTTATTAATACGGTATGCTTATTTTGGGGCATTTTAAATAGTGTGGTCTCGTCTCGTCGGCCGAAAAACGTCGGTTGCTTTGATAAGCTAGAACTTCCGTATAAATGAAAAAAATTATTTAATGTGTAATTAAAATATTTTTCGTCGGTTACGGAACACTGATATCTATTAATCGTAGCTAGGTCTTTCCACCTCTAGAAACTTCATAAATTGCTCTATAACTTGATAAACCATGGTTTGGAAGGATAATGCACTTTGAAAGTTTTTGTTGTCGGCTTTCTTGACAAATTGATTTTCTCTGACAAGAGTTTATGATTGTACAATTTTGTCCCTGATCATGCTGAGAGCTTTTGCAATGATTCCAAACAAAGAAAGGCTGACACTTTGTTTGATTTCAATCATAATCTCATGTCTCCGATCATGCTGAGAGCTTTTACAGTGATTCCAAATAAAAAGGACCGGAATTTTGTTTGATGTCAATCTTTCCAGCTGAAGTTCCGGCTTTTTTTTTTTTTTCTTCTTTTTTCTGCAATCGATCTCTGCAGTTCTCTCCCCCGACTTTTTCCCATTATTGTCTATTCTCTTTGTCGCCTGTTACGCTGAAGCAAACACAGAGGTTGATCCTTTCACTCCACCCAAGATCTAAGTCTTAATTCTCCTTACTGTCTCCCGTACCTCTCTTTAAGTCATGTTCTGAGAATTTGGTTTTAAATCAAACAATATCCCTTGAATGATGCTACAGTTTCTACTCACAACGTTTCTGCATCATAATTCATTGATATGGGAGAAATTACTTATTGCTCACCAGAGGGAGTGGAAAAACAATGTAGTCATCTCGGATGGGTGAACAGAGCCGGCAAACTTCCTCGGAAAATGAATCTTTCAGAACAAGCATCAAGGCTACGACTTTAAAAGGTGCATGTTTACTAAATAAAGCTGTGAAAGAATCCAAACAACAAAACCACTCTAAATGTTTAATTTTTGTACGTTTTTTTTTTTAATCATTTAGGTATCTGATTGACGAGAGTTGTCTAAAATGTCTTGAACAGACTAATTAGTGCCGATAGGGCATACTAATACTCTTCACGGTCAAAACGATCATTACAGCACAGTTGGTGGTCCCACTATGCAATATCAATATTTATTCTCTGACGACAGAAGGCACTATAGCTAATTATTTTGTTTGTTGTCTCTTTGTCACACGCAGCAATTTTTAATCAATTTGAGCCGTGACCTCAGCTATGAAAACTAATTGACGTCAATATTGTTGTGTTCAAATGTTTAAGTAGTGTAAAAAGAGCAAAATCATTATGACCTATGACAATAACTGTGATAATTTTTAAATTGTGTCTGGGCGTCTGGCTTTTGAGTGATGCAGACTGGCGCATTTCCAATATTGAATTTTGTTGGTTCTGTTTATTCGCTATGACTCAGCTCTTTCAACTTTCATGAATGTCGGAAAATCTCACGATTTTCGTCCTAATCAGACATTAGGAATCTTGAAAAAAAAACAAAAACAACGACCAAATTAAGCTGTAATCATGCAAGACTTGTTTGTTCACAAATTGTAATTATTCTAATAGCAATAAGAAATAATATAACAATCCATCGGGCTGGCCCTTCAATTGATTGGGTGACAAAGGGGAATGTATGGGGGGCTTGATACCGTTTCACGTACGAATTTTATAACACGCGTCACGTGTACTTAAACAGTATTTCGCAGGTCACGAATTGTAAAATACACGTGAATCTTGCCTTTCTGTAAAATTCACGTGTCCCATCTTAATGTTGGTCTGGATCACGCGTCGCTTATGAACTCTTTGCTTTGCCATCCTCCATTAAATCACCATATAAAATCGAAAAAAAAATGTTGTAAATATATATTGTGTAAATAGTGTTAGAATGCTTGAGTCAAAACAATTGTTGTTCTTTCTGCTAAATCATTAAGCTTTCTCGTTAAACTTGTAACTTAAAATCAATATTAAACTTAAAAATATGTAAGATATTTTGTCTGAAAATGAGGCTTTACAATATCATGAGCCTTAAAAAATATTTATAGAATTTTGAGGCTTTGAGTTCAACGTAATATGACTTTTTCGTAGACAAACTTTACTGGAACAGTCCTCGTCAGCGATTTTAGAGATGAAAGAAAATTAAGGTCGCACCATATACGAAATTAAAAAAAAAAAAAATTAGGAGGAAAAAAAAGGCGAAAACACGATCTATCAAGAAAATAAAGTTTCAAACAGTCCGAGAAGGAGAATTGGGGCTTCTTAATATCACAAGCTTATTGAAGTATTTTAAAAATGGCTTCCAGTTCAAAATAATGTGACATTTAACGTAAATATGATAAACTCTACTGCAGTTCGTTAGTGGTTAGTTCATGTTGTAGAGCGCCGGACTGCCGCGCGAGAGGTCGAGGGTTGAACCAACACACAGGGTTTTAAAATAACTGAGGATAATGTTATTCCTTTACCATGGCATCCGCAAATGGTTAGACATTTTAATCTTCTCCGATGGAAACGATAAACCGTTAGAGAACCCATTCATTTCTCGCAAACGGTAGAGAAGAAATCCACCGAAAATCGCAAATACATACAAAATAGATTAAACTGTAACCTTGTACCACATTACTTTAATCAAGATCTTATACTGCGTGGTTATACTAATTCGCTCTAGGGGGTTATTTTTCAAGAAGCCTACGGCAGTGTCTGGGAAGTAATGACCCACTTAGACTTAGACTGATGTTATGACGCGTGACGTAACACATCCAAGCATGAGGTAATCATCCTATATTCAGCCTAATCTTTATCACGGCGTCGTGCCTGAAGAACAAAGAGTGTTAAATCCCATCTCAGACGAAAATGTTACCTTCGCAAGTTCCAATATTTCTTTTTTATCGTGCGAGTAAGAATCAAACCTTCTCAATCTCCTTGCTCACGTAAATGAAACCTAAACAAACATCATCAATGTCGTTGTACTTATAAAATATTTTTTGTTTGAAATGGGTTCACCAAGAGTATTATCTTTTCTGAGGTTTTTATTCGGGTGAACAGAAAAATATATACATATACACTTAGGGTCCCAGCTCCAAAAATATGGAGGACGACATCTTAATTTCTGCGCATGTCTGGGATTGCACAATTCATTGAATCGCCATATAAGGCAAATTGAATCCAGTTTGGCTTACAAGTGGCTCGAAAATGGCTAAATATGTTGAAAAGCTTTGTTGCCGACGAGAATCCAAGTAAAAAGTTTAACCTGGTTTTAAGAGTTTTAGCTATGAAACGCAAATAATTTTCAATTCCTTGCCTGTTCTTTTTCGCAAAAATACAGAAACATCAGTATATTATAAACATAATATCTTGGCAATATTTTTTGAGTGGGTGTGAAAATACTGACGTAATGTAGAGACAGAAAAAGCAAGAATTTAATGGCAGTCTTTCGAGAAATATGTCAAAACAGAAAACTGATGATATCTTTCGCAATTCGTGGTATCTCTGCTTTTAAAGGAGACATCGATGGAAAGCCGGGCACGTATGTGACAACGAAATGTTTGTTTTATATTTCTGAAGCAACAAAACGAAGATTTCCGTTTGGAAATTAGGAGAAAATTTGCAGCTGTGCACTGATTTGAATAAACTGTTTACCACATAATATTTTGATAACGCTCAAATGGCACATTATTCGCTTATTAACTTTGCCTATCTGTCGAGTAACTCAATCAAAAATTTCAATTTTGAATGGGTTACAACCAGTGCAGAAAATTCGAGAATTGCACCAAAACGTGTTTCTCCTAATTAGTATGCACCAAAAAAAAATCAATATCCTCTTTACGGATGCCGGAAAAAATCATTTTCGGGCGAGATGCCGCCAGAAAGGAACAAAAGCGGAGTCGACGTTGTTCTGAAAATTAGTCTTCAACATGAATACAGTGATTTGAATAAGGATGTTGTCACTCAGAACCTTTTAAAACTCTTCAGTCTTGCAAATCTCCACCAGTTGGTGGAGGAAACTCTATGATCAAAGAGCAAATTAAACTCATTGTTGGTTGGGTTAAATTTGATGATTTCACTCTGACACGAAAACTCAAAATTTAACCATAAATCAATCACTTGTGGGTGAATTTGGCGCTCGTTCAACATCAGCAAGAAAGGGTTATCTGATACACAAAAAAGCTGAGTGATAATATCATGGATTTTGACGAAACATCAGAAGAAGCTGTCACAACGATTTCTATGATAAAAAACATGACTTCCACCCAAAGAAGGCTGTCTGGTTTGAAGCCATCCTCAGTACTACCTCTGCGAAGTTCACCTAACAGATTTGACGCCAGGCGAGGAAGCCCAAGGCCCCTGAGTAACCACGAGAAGTTTTGTGTTAAGCCAACAAAGGTCTCCAATCCCTCCTGGCCAAGCATTGGGGTAACTTTGGCAAGCAAAGAGTTCAAAAGAGGACTTGAGCGCAAAAAATTAAGGCAAAGTAAGAGTGAAATGCTCGTTGATGACTCCAATACACGCATCATTCCACGAAGTACAGATTTCCCTCAAAGGGACAACGCGCGGTTGGCAGTCTTGAAATCAATTCTTTCCAAAGAAGGTGATGTCACATACAAATCAGCCGACACTGTCCCGGAGAAATTTTCCTCCGCCTCGAAAAATTCGAGAAAAAAGCCTCATCCAACATTCCCAGCGGCAAAAGAGGGCACATTTTATCCGCTGCCTTTACTGTCAGTCGTGAAAATCAATCCAATTCATCGCCAAGCATTTCTTCCGAAGAGCAAAGTGACACCTTGCCAAATGAAATACTTCACTGATGCAGGACCTCCACGGCGCCTTCCCACCCGTCACTCTTCAGTTTACTATTTACGTCAAATGAAACAGGAATAGTGATTTTTAACACATAATAATTGTGCATACCTTGCAACATCGCTAAGAACAAACTATCATGATTTTGTAAATTCACACAGTATTGTATCTCATGGATAAAATCGCATGTAATTCGGGAGAGAAGTGGCAAGTAAAAGTGTTATATTCAAACACTTCTGGTACTGGTTACTGAAACTTTTTTCTGCAGGCAAACACAGCTAAAACTGAAATTTTAGGAAAAACCGATTCGTTATCGCACTTCAAGGTGCCACAAATTAGCTGAATCTTTATGTTAGAATCGTTTTAAAAATAAATGGAAAAACATTTTGAGATGTTAACTCATATTTGAGGCAATTCAATAAAAGATTTTGCACCGTAAATAAACTCAAACCATGAGTTACTAAATGCGACTCCTTTTCCTATCATTTATTTGATGCTTTTGGCTAAAAATATCATTTAATACCATGTTCAACTCAAAAATTCTCGATGAAAATTAACAATTTTCGGTGCGAGTACGCGCGGCATCTGAAATCCTTTTTCGTATTTGAATTAGCAAAGTAATTAAAAAAACTGATTTCATTACATTGATAAATCCCAGATTAATCAGAGCTTTGCATTGCGCAGTACAACAAAAAAAAACATCAACAATGTGTTAAATGCGCTTCAGATCAAAATGCAGTCGGTACGTTTAAATTTGTTCCTGAAAAAAAATCATCGTGCAATTTAGCAATAAATATTCTTTAAAATAGATAATTTGACTGTCGCTACACTGAAGGAAACCCAAGTTTTATAAGGCCACCGAGTTATGAAAGTGTCAGATGGTACGGTAATTTTTCAAATCTATGAACATTGGAGGGATTGCGACCGGCCTGACTGGGAAAATTAGAAAGGTCCGTGCACACAACTGGAATGTTTTGAAATGGGTTTTTTCGGTTTGATTTCTCTGAGTCTCACACGATGCGCCGCTTCTGTCGAACAGTACTATTCCTAATACTAAGATCCTGTTTATTAACGTTTCTAATGCAGGGGTTTCGATAACTTTTTCCACACGCAGCTGCTGATCGTGCAGTAGGCTGCTGTGCCGTGGGGCCAAACTCTGTCAAACACGGGAGCCTGCTCGACGGTTTAAGAGACAGCGGAGAGTAGGCGATAACCGGCTTCACCAATACAGGGGTTCCATTTTAAAACGAAAACCCCTGTATTGGTGAATTTAATCGGTCGTTCGGAACCGTTTCATTTTTCACTTACGTAATGCTTTTCTTGAAAAGCATATCACAAATCAGTATTAAAAATGCGCAGGTGTTTTTAACTGATGTTACCGCCAACCTCGTTTCCAGATTCCATCTCCTTTCCCACTCAAGAGGGGAAGAGGGGCAAGAATAAAAGAGAACTGGAAACAAAGGTTTTCGTCGTCATCAGCCAATGAGGACTCAAAGTAAAAACAGGCAAACCGTGACACGGTTGGATTTTCTTTTGGCGTCTGATTTAGAGGATGACGCAAGTTTTCTGGACCAATCACAGACCAAAGTAAAGCGAAACCAAAGCAATACCAATTGAAAATTGGTCAATTCTCACTACTTCACAAACTCTTACATCAAAATAACACTATTATTTTATAGAATTACTTTATTGCACAATGAACACTTCGTAAAAATGAACAATATAAAGCGAGCCTAATTCTTTTCCGTAACTGAACGTTTTCCTCTGAAAAAAAAAAAAAGATAAATAAAAAGTTAATTAATAACAGCACTACTGAATGGGAAAAGAGCATCTTCATAGGCCAAAACGTCCGTCAAGCGGAACATAAAAGACAACTTAAAGATCCTAAAATATACTTTTTCACAGAAGGTCAGAATCATGCTTCTTTCTTCCTTTGTCATGTGGTTCATTGTTAAAGAATAAAGGGAGCGCTGGGAAACTTTCATTCATTACCAACTCACCGGCGGGCCGCGATGTTGCTCAGGAGACTGTTGCCGCCCAGGAATGTGAGACCACCAATGAGAGCCAAGAGTTTAAGAGTGGTGAACATGTTCTACACGTAGAGATAAAGAACAAGAACTTTTATCACAACTGACCAATCACAAAAACGCAAAGAAAGCAAAGGGCCAATCAGAAGGGACACAGATACCACGCGCCAAAAATAAAATAATTGCTGTGTGGAAATGGCGCGAAGTAGCAGAACGGTTACACGTGAAAAAGGCGCGAAGTAACAGAAAATGACGCAAAGTACCAGAATGGTTACTACGAGTGAAAAAGGCGCAAACTGGGAGAATTGTTGCGCGGGGAAACGGTTCAAAACATTTAAACAGCCCTAAAAAAAAACGTGTTTTATAGTTAAAAAATTGCCTCTACGTTTTTGTCTGTGAAACATTCATACACGAACATTTGCGTTTTTCCAAGAATCTCGTCATTTTTAGAGCAATTAACATAACTTGCAAAACTACTCTAAACAAGTCTAAGTCATCTCTGATTAAGTCAAGAAATCTTATTTACAAAGAGAAGTCTCGGTGGAGAGGAGATTTTCTCTTCAGTAGCATTCTAAAATCGCCAGTCTCGTTGAAAAAATGGTTTCAAACTGACGACAAATTGAAAAGAATGATGCAAGTTCGTCAAGTTTAGCTGAAGAAGCAGCAAAACACTTACCAGGCTGACGAAGAAAAGGTAATAAAGGACAAATATGGCTGAAAAAAAATTCAAAGTGAAAAAACGGTTACTCCGATCCATGAAAAATCAACGAAAAGAAACAAAGCGCTTTTCGATTGAGTGTCGTAAATCCAAACCTATGTAGTCATAACAGCCAATAGGAAGAGAGGAAAATACCTTTAAAAGCCAATGAGAACTCAAAGCAAAAACCAAACTGCCTAAAGCGCGGGAAAACGCGGGCGACCAAGTCGAGATTGGTTTTATTTTTGCATCTGATTGGTTGAGAGAGTGGCGCGAGTTTTCTGAACCAATCACAGAGTGAAGTAAAGCATTCAATTGAGACTTGTTCAATACCATACAAAAATGTCAGAACTTTAAAGCTAACAACTGTAACAACTGCGACAATGAAGGAATGTTTCTTTCTGAACATTTCTGGAGATATATATCTCGGCTCCCAGTGTTTCCCTCTCTACTTGGATAAACCAAACAGAACTTCGGATTTTACATACTTGTTGAAAGTTTAAACTTACCTCCCAAACCCAAATGGAAGACTATTGCCCCAAGAGAAAATGGAAAATTGGAGATGTTAGCTCCGAGCTTTATCCACTGCAAATAAAAAAAAAATAAATGCCTCTTAGTAGAGTTGCTAAGGTTATCATGGAGATTCTCGCGCTCTGATTGGTCGAACATTGTGTCGTATCTCGCTATAATCACCTTACGCTGAATTTAAAAATGTCTGCCTCGCGTTTTGTCAATGTTACCGAGAAAGTGATAAAAGCAATAGAAGACATTTCAATTTAGCAGAGCACAAAAGATGTTATTACCTCGGGCTCTGTAAATATTGTGTAAATATCATCTCCTGGTTAGTCAAGAAATCTCACAGTATCAGAGAAGTCTCGGTGGAGATAAGATGTTTTATGTCGCATCGCTCCAGCGTCGTTAGCTAAACTGAGATTAACACTCATAGACTAACAACAAATGTGACCAGGTTGATGCAAAAAAAACAAACACGGCTTTTCAAACATGCTTGTATGAAAAAAATCGTGAAACAAGACAACACAGTGAGTCAACGGGGTCTTAAACCCAGAACTCTCTCTCTCGGGGGTCCAGTGCCTAGTCCACAGGGCCACTGCCATACCCATACAGCTGACCTTATTTTTCATAGTTTTGTTGACATTGGAAATGCTCTCACGAATTTGGCTCACACATATCTCCATGCAATACTCACAACAATCAGCATAATAGCTAGAGGAAGGAACACCAGGGCAGTGAAAGCTGTGGAAACGGCTTTGGGAGGGCGCTTCTCTGGAATACGGAACATGTGCTGAAAAAGGGAATTATATGATTAGCTGAATAATACGCGCAACTTGATTGGTTAGCACATGTGATGAATTTCTCTCTGGTTTTTCTTTCTAACTGTTCACCATGCAGTTTATCTTCGCCTCATTGCCTTCGAAAGAAAGTTGTGACCAAGAACAAATGCAAGACTAGCTTTACCTCAATTTCTGGTTTGGCGTGGTACATGTTTTCTTTGTCTTTGCCTGGTTTGGTTGGGTCATCACCGAACGTTAATGAAAGAACTCCCTGAGGAAAACAAAAATGGTTTTAGTGAAAGAAAACATCACAGAGCTTATGACAAATCAAAGTAGAACAAGAAAAATGATTGAAGCGCAGGAAACAGCGAGTGGCCGAAGCCACTGATTTTACTCTTTAACTTTTCACACCCTAACATCAGTATATCATAATGCATACTCTCCATACTGTTCTTTATACCTATCCTAAGGTGTTGACAAGGAGAATTTGTTTAACAATCAAGAGCTTCTTATGTTGGTGATCATTTCCTTTATTCTCATGACATTGACGTGTGATTCAAGGGTGATATTGTAAGGAGAAATTAGATGCTAGTCACTCTCAAGGGTCTATGGTTAATCTTATGGGTTGGGAGAGTGAAGCGAGTTTTCCGAATAAATCCCATATAACTTCAATGAAATACCGCACCACTGCGAAAGAAACAACTTGCTGGACTCCCAAAAACAGATCAGAGTTTAGATTAAATACTCACAACATTCCACTCAAAAGGATTCTGAATGACAGCGTCTCCAACAATGAGGTCCTGAAAAATAGAATGATCAAGGAAATGTAAGTCAACAAACTTCTGAAAACTGAGAACGAGAAGCTAGTCCTATTGACGCGTAAAGCCACTCCGTGTTTGTCGATAGTTGCCGACAATTGCCGACAGTTCGCCGACTGTTGGTCGATAGCTGACCAACGGTTGGCCGACGCATCTGTTGCACAGTATTCGCAATTTTTACCTCTTTCCATTTCTACCGGTTATTTTGTTCCAGTTTCTTCGACAATCTGGGCTACAAAGATGTAATGATTGAAGCCTACAGTGTCAGTTAATGCTTCTGGGTGTTCGGTAAAGCAAACTCGTAGGCATAACAACAAAAAGGAAATCATCCAATCTCACCATCTTATATTTTCCAGACAGAGATCCGAAGGAGTCTTTTGCAGTAGCTCCCACATCCAAATCAAACTTGAAAACTTTGCTCTGCTCTGGTTCAGCGACAAAGAATATTTCTTGGTTCGTTTTTTGATTGGTGAGTCTGACAAAGGCCTATGGATGACAAAAGCAAGTATAAAAGAACGTTTACGTTTAAAAAGAGAGCTTCATTACGAAAATTTATAACAACCTGAGAATAAGTACACAGTGGTCACACGTCTGTGCATGTGCGGAAGTTGTAACTACTAGGTGGCAAGCTTTCAGGCTGTCAGAACCAAGTTGTCTTACATGAGTGAAAAATTAATTGTTTCTTGATACTTTAAAATCTTATGGCACACTTTGGAGCGCTTTTCCGCAAATGCAAGCCATTACATAATCCCTTGAGTTGACAGTTCATCGTTAAAAGCAGCAGTTTTACGGTTTCTGGGTTTCTATCGGTTAACACACAAGCCAGTCACGATGTTCAAAAGCTTTTAACTTTCTTGGTATAGCTCTTGTGAATATGAAATCTATAGATTCTATGTTTCCAATTCAACTCACCTGGTGCGGGGTGAACAGATCTCCAGATGACGAGCTTTTTAGTGAAAATTTCATCACCACCTTCTGATGGTAATCAGCTTCGATCACGCTACCGATGGCTTCAGGATGTTTGACGCTGAAAACGAAAAGAAATGAATGAATGAGTTCACAACTGTTTTAAAGAATTAGACCCAGTGGCTTGAGGTATTGCCGACACAACTCTACATCCTATTTATCAATGAAATTCTTTCCCATCTTTTACAATTGAGAAAATTTTATTTGGTTGTCGAAAGCAAAACGGAATTGCTTTGTTTTTGCTTAACTTTGTTTTGTGATTGGTCTACAAAACACGCGCCACTGTCTCAACCAATCAGATGCAAAACCAACACCAATCGCGCCTTGGTCGCCCGCGCTTTCCCACGCTTTAGTTTTCCCGCGTTTCCCGCCGTTTGCTTGTTTGTTTGTTTTTTTTCCCTTTGAGTACTCTTTGGCTTTCCAGGGTATTTTCCTTTCTTCAGATGGGCCGTTTTGATAACTTTAGTTATATGACTTTACATTGAAAAGCGCTCTACACAGTACGCGAAATTCAGTAATGAGACTTTAATTGTGAAACACAAACTACCTGAGAGTCTTTGCCTTGATGTTTTGCTCTTTGTCGACGACTGACAACTCCACGTCTTCTACAGTCACCTTAGTGACAACTTTGACTTTAACCTGGAGCGAAAATAAAACAAGACTTTCCACCATCATTCTAAAATAAAATGCTTTACCTAGGAAATCCTTGTAGAGTAAAAACAATGTAAATAGATTGTCTCTCTAAAAAGTCTCTCTCACCAACAAACCAGGATATTTTTACCAGAAATTTTGAATACTTTGTTTTCAGTAGGACTACGGCAATCAAGTTACAGCGGGGGAACGGACCAAAGTAATGAAAATGATAACGATGCATTTATATAGCGTATTCTTTCCATGAATATGCCCGAACATGCTTTACAGTACTTTGCGAGACTTTGGCCATACTGCATTCAGCAGTTTACCAGAAAGGAAATTTGGCCCCAATTTACGCATCCTTAAAAACTAGGTTAGACTACAATATCAGAGCTACACAATGTATGTTTACTACCTTTTGCGAGTAATGCGTGGTTTCTTTAACTTCCACGGCTAACCAGTAAAGAAAAGATGCAGGATATGGGGCTTAAGGTTTATTGGCCTTATCCGAGAAGACTACATTGTCTAACCATTTGCAGATGTCACAGCAAAGGAATCACGTTTCTTAAGACCCCGAGTGCTGGTCTGGTTAGGGCATTGAACTCCCTCGACTTCCCGCACGGCAGGCTGCGCTCTACAACTTGGGCTAATCAGGCGGGGTTTTAGTGTAAGAGGTTGGAACTTGATAACTTATTTACCCATACTAAAAAGTTCTTTATTGCTAAAAATTCGTCTTTCTTGATATATGAAAGTACAACGCTTAATTCTGAAGCAAATGAACAAAAACACTGTACGTGGCAGCTGCGGATAAAGCTGAAACTGGTATGAAATTACTTTGAAATAATTAAAACTAGTTGGGACAAAAAATACAAAGGAGATTCACCTGGCCACTAGTGGCTCCCAAAAGGCGCTTGTCCTCTTTGTGTGGTTTGGCACTAATAAATAAACCAGACACTGAGTAAATGAAAATTAAGTGCATTGCACAGAGGCTCGACAGCAATTCAAGTTGAGATGTCGAAAGTGAATCACAGGACAGAACAAAGAAAATCCTTTTCAATCCAGCTGTCTCAAGATCATCAAAGAGCAATCTTCCCCCTTATGTTACACTGATTAAATGTCATCTCCTGGTTAGTCAAGAAATCTCACAGTATCAGAGAAGTCTCGGTGGAGATAAGATGTTTTATGTCGCATCGCTCCAGCGTCGTTAACTAAATTGAGGTTTCCACTCATAGACTAACGACAAATGTTAACAGATCGATGCAAAAACGAAAAAAAAAAAAGGTGCTTTGTCTAAAAATTCAGCTGATAGATGTGCACGCAAAACAAATTTTTGCTACGTGTAGAGAGGTTTATTTCAAGAATCTGTTTAGGAACCGGTCCTTTCAATACGAGTCAATTCGACAAAAAATTAAGTCGATTCGATACTTTTATAAAATCAATTTGATAGAGTCAATAAATAATGGTAATAGGAGCGAGTGGAGTCCGATTTGGTCCGTAATCATACGAGGGATAAACAAAATCGGGCGACCGCAACGCGGGAGTCTGATTTGTTGACGACAGACAGAATTGGACAACACGAAGTCCTGTTACCAATTAATCATAACCGTTACAATTTCCGAAAAAAAAAAAAAACGGAAACATTTAGCATAAGCATCTCCGGTACAGACAATGTCTAAAGTAAAAAAATTACTCCATTTTGGAAATTCGCCAGTTTTTTTTTTCTAGATAAGTGGTTGTCTCTATGGTTATTGTGATTAATTCTGTGATTGGCGGATTTAGCTGAGTGGACTTTGTATGATTGGCTGCTTCAACTGTCCAATTACAGGTGTCCAATTACAGAAAAATAGAGCACCTAATGCACCAATCACATTTAAGGAAATTGTAACGGTAATGATTAGTTGTGAAACATCACCTAACCTGATGCTGATTGTGTACACCCCTGGTCCTGGCCGTGATGTCATGAAGTTTAATTCATAGCTGGGTAAAAACAGAAAAAAATAAATAATCAACTCTGTATCTTAATGAACAAACAACAGCGGAAATACCATAGATATTCCACAAATTACTTGGATTTTTTTTAACTGTTTAAAATCTTTAAAATGGTTAATGTTCTGATATTGTTAAAATTGGGTATTGTAAGATTTTATCAAATTAAATATTTGAGAACAATTTTCAAGATACGTTTTATGCAAGCACATTCAAGTTTATTTTTTTTTCCTTTAAGAAAAATAGCTTTAGGTCCCTTTATTCAGGTTCTTTATTAGATTTTATTTACAATAAGTCTAAGCTTTATTTCGGTTTTACACAATCAGTTGGCCTCAGGCTTTCTCCATAAGAGGAATGATTTTATTAAATAAATGTCCTTTCACTGTTAGTGGTTGGCCCCCTTAATGCTGTTCATAAAAATAAATGTCCAGATAAAAGGTTGAGCTAAACTGAGGATTGTTTAGGAGAGGATTTTGCTTAATTTGTTTAAATTATCAGACCTAAGTGCTATTATACTTGTTAATTTAGAGAGTTCTCTCTGAAAATTATAATAAGTTTTAAGGTTTAACAAAATGCTTATTAAATTTACGTTTTAATATTTGGATCTCAGTTATTAAACACCTTTAACCTTTTAACTCCCAAGATCTGATTGTTAACTCTCCCCTCTAGTGATTACACATTACCCTGTAATTTAGTTTGGAGAATTTAGTGTTAGATTACAATAACAACTTCTGCCTGATAAGTTTGAGTATTCTCATTACCTGTTTGCTGGATAGCGTATGAATATTATAAGGAGAAGTTACATGTTAATCACTCCTGGGAGTTAAAGGGTTAAGGAGTGTTACCATTGTTACCTATGTGCTGCAAACATGCCACGCCCAAGGTCAGTCTCGATAACAATGAAGTCACTGTGGTAGGATATTTTTTATTTTAATTAAAAAAAATTGTTTAAGGTGTAATTACTTTACATCAAGGTTTAACCAGTTCATTTCCAAGTTCAACTTTTCTTAATACAAAATCATGCTTTGGTCACAAGAAATAAAAATTTTAGTACAATCTCCCTTCTCCTCCATATAATGAGCCTGTGAACATGTTGGCTGGATGTAACCCTGATCTAAAAAAAAAAGATAATTTGATCAATTTAGTTTAACTACTCACTTGTCAGGTCCAGCAGTGAACACTTTGTTGCTAAGGACAGTTGTTCCCTCTGCATCTTCTGCAGATGTACCAGTGACTGTCATTTTACCAAAAGCCTTGTCCATGACATTAGTTACACGAACCTGAAGAAAAGAGTATATTTATGATATTAAATATAAAAAGAATTATTGGGGAGGGGGAGAGGGGGGGGGAAGGGAGGGATGGGATGCCAAATGCTAACTGACCAAAAACAGAAGATAAAAAGCCTGGGTATGAGTCACAGTAAATGGTCATGCAGGAATAAAGTTTAATAAACGGGGTAAGTTTCTAAAGAAACTATGGTGCTGCATCAGTGGGAGAGTATAACATCGATTGCTCTGACGCAGGGCTAACGCTCAAAACTTCAGCCTTTAAACTCTTTACGGTGGCCAACTTATGTGTTATCAACTCAGTTGATAACACTAAATCTCCCTGTTAAAGTTTAATAAGACAGGTTTGGAAAAATTAATTCACTCAAATGTGTGAATACCTTGACCATTTTGTTGTCCTCTGAAACAACCGGAGAGCCATAAAACTGGAATACAACTGGCACATGGAACTGGAAAGAAGAGCAAGTAAATAAAGTCATGATTTTCAGATCACCATATCTGACCACTATAATGCCACTGTGTTCATTTTCAAAGTTAGAAAATAATTTAACAAGTTTGACAACAGAAATAGCTGCCAAAGGTAACCTAAAAGATGATAAACGATGAGAATAAAGAAAAATATCAACCAGGGGGTTACAAGTTGATCCAATACCAAATTCTCCAAACTAACATCACAAGAATTGTGTGGCAGACAGTAAGGAGAATTACTAATGAGATCTTGGGAATTAAGGGGTTAAACACAGTAAAAGGGTTGAGTTGTTATACTACTGGTGTAAATCAAAGCAGGCTAATTCAGGCTTTTCAATAAATACAGCCCCCTCTACAACCTCAAACCAGCTTACTCTCATTTTTTGGGTATCACCTAACAGCACAGCTGCAAATTACACCATTGATGGCCACTTATGGAAAAAATTATTGAAACTGCTGGGTCCAGTTGTTCAAAGGCCAATTAGTGCCAACACAGGGTTAAATTTTAATTCAGGTTTCTTTACTTCTCTGTTCAAAAGCCTTTTTGGGAAATTTTCCAAACTCTTTTTAGAACAGCCAACCATCACATTGTAAGCAAAAAATATTTAAACTCAATTTTCTTTTCAAGCTTTCAGATCTGAAATCAAATTTCACACTTGCCCTGGGTTATCTCAACCCAGCTTTAAACAACCCAGCCCTGATACATGAACTAAAAGCACACCACAAACCCTCTCCAAACCACCTGAGACAAAAATCTTTAAATCTGACTGAAAAAAAACTACAAAAAAACAAACTGTGCTCACTGCATTGTTGCCAAGCTTGTCCAAGGCCGAGAAAAGAACACATGAGTCCTCCACAGATTGAACATGCTTCCTTGTAAGAAGATAGTTGGTAAACTTGATGACTTGTTCCTAGAAGATGAGCATTGCAATCAAACACAGTACATGTGTTTCAGTGAAAACTGCTGTTAGGTAACATATTGCTGTTAGTCATACCTCTTATCACAACTGTTGATGAGTTTGAGGTTTGTATTGTGAGGTAATGACCAAGTTTTTCTCCTTAGATTTATGGCCAGGTGCAAAGCACATGGGCCATAAATGTGAACAGAAAAATTTCCACAACTTACAGTAGGAACCAAGAAAACAAGGTCAACCCTTTAACCCCTAAGAGCGGTTGGCATCTAATTTCTCCCTATAATGTTAGCCCTGAATCAAACATTAATTTTCACTCATGAGAGTAAAAGAAATGATCACCAACTAAAGAAGCCCTTGATTACTATACAAATCCTCCTTGGTAACAGCTTATGAAATGTATAGTGAACAGTATGGAGAATATGCATGCTGATGTCAGGACGTAAAGGGTTAGGTAAGATATTTACTACATCACTGAGATAAAATTGAGGGAGAAGATTTCAATTCAAACAAACTTCTGAATTCAACAGATCGTTCAGTGAAATTCTGCCCACTAAATTGACCAATCGTAGCTCACATACTAATATAAATCTTTATTACAAAGCATCAGGCTTGACTTGTAATTAATCATGTGTACCCGTAATGATGATATGTTAATGATGACAATAATAATAAAATCTTCCTTTACCTCAGTCATAGCTGGAGCCTTGTTGATGTGTTCTGAGTATAAATAAATGGCATAGACCACTTTTGAGGTTGTCAAGAGTCCAGCTTCAAACTGGAACCAAAAAACAAACAAGTGTCATTAGAATCCCATCAACATTAGAACTTACAAAAATTTGAAAATGGCATTTCATTCTAAAAGCGTTTCGGCAGTTTACAAAAAAATCCATATACAGCACAGAATGGAGTGGATACTAGGCCTCATGCTTGAAAACTAGAGTTTTGTTTGGAAATTTCATCTGTGTTAAATTTACTTGCACACTAATGCAGAAATGAAGATTACCTGCAAATAGCTGTTGTCAACTTCATCAGCCTGAGCTACTGTATCCTGAAGAAACACATATTCAAGACATGTCAAAAGAGTTGTTCTTGTGGGAAAATTACATAGCAAGGAAAATGTGAAAAAACCTTTTAACCCTTAAACTACCATTAGTGACCAAGACAGAATTTCTTTAATACAATATCAAGCAGACAAGAGATGAGAATAAAGAAAAATATCATTAAGGAAATTCCTAGTTGATCCAAAAACAAATTCTCTGAACTAACATCATAAGCATTGTATGGCATACAGTAGGGAGAATTACTAATAAGATCTTGGGAATGAATGGTTTGAGTGTATTACCTCAATCAAGTCAGTGATGAATGACACATCAGCGTCTTTAGGAAGATGAGTGGCAGTGAGCAAGGCATATGCTGCCCTGAAAACAGGAATAGAGAAACATACCTTTCAACCACAATTGGAAATATGAAAAACCAGTATGTGACAAATGAACACTTAGTTTCTTTTCTTCATCTCTCAAATTCTACTTAATACTAATGTCTGCTGCACCTCTGTTTCAAGCCAAATTTAAAACAACTGAAGGCTGGTTTCATGTGTTGGGAAAATGCCAGATGATTTGCAATTTCACCAATGATCACTATAACTGTGGAAATGTGGGACAGGTCGGAAAAAAGAAATGCTTGTGGTTTTCCTGCTTAGCAGCCAATAATCCTAGACAATCAGGGATGTCTACAATCTGGAGTTTTTGTTGGTCAAAAAACTCTGGGATGGGCAGGAAATGGTGAAATCCCAGACAATTCCAGACAAAAAGAAAAAACAGTTATAATTAACCTTCTCCTTACCCAAGGATGCTGTCTTCATCAGAGTTGATAGCTGCCTTCACTGCCTTGAGCACTTCAGCTGTGTCCACTAAAATGCAAAAAGTCAATAAAGCATACAAAAATCAGTTTTTTTTTTCCAAATTGAAAGCAACTGATCACTGCTCAATCACATTTTTAAGAACTCAACCTTGATCAAACAGTAAAGTAAAGCATCTCAATAGGCTGGAATCTCAAATCCCTAAATCAGATTGGCTTATCCCATGCTTGTTACCAGTGCCGCAGTGACATTTAGGAAATAGCAATTTGGTATAAAAAATTTGGTCAATTTGGGAAACTGTGCCCTAGTTTTTGAGGGCAGTGCAAGGCCAAAGTCGAGACTGCAGACACAGTTTTTCCCTATACAGACCTCCTGCCCAATGCATAACAAATAATTATATCATCAACACCATTATACCTTTCAGCCCAAAATAACTTTGTGCTGCCACTGCATAATAAAGTGTTCTCATGTCTGTTCCTTCTATAGTAGCAGTTGATAATGTGGCTTCTACTCCCTGAGCAGCTGGAAACTGCAGTCAGAAAAGACAAAGACAACTGTAATTTGACTTCCACAAAGACATTAAGTTTAACATTGAGGCTACAGGTGTTGTAATTTTGTGAGTCAAGTTATAGACATTGTCAAAAGCTTATCGCAGTTTACATTGCATGAGGCAACTAAGAGCATTCTTGATCTCACAACAGGTTAGAAAAATGAAACAGTTTACTCCCAAAGCCGTGGTAAGGGTTATACATAATGTAGGTTGATAAGAAACAGGAGAGCTTGATCCTCTGCTTCTCTTCCCCACTTGTGACATAGAAATTATAAAAAAATCTTTAATAGAGCCAAGTAGCTCATCCTAGTTTCCACAGCATGAAGTGACTAGAAGTATTACTACTTTCCCCTAGATGGGATGCCTGTCCAATGCAAGGTTACCCCCCAGCATTTCATCAGGCTTCCCCAAAAATTTGCCAGGATCCATTTACGTTACTGGGTAGAGAGAGACACTGTGAGAGGAAAGTGTTTTGTCCAAGGACACAATTACATGGCTTGGTCCTAAAGTTGGACCTATCAACCCAGGGGTCCAATGCACCCTCCAATACCCTGTCGCATTTCCCATTAAATGATAATGATGATAATAATAATGACTGTGAATAAATGAAAATCATAAGTGAACTGTGGATTAAGATGTGAATATGAAAGTAATCTTCACAGTAATGAACACTACTTAAGCAGTAGTGAAAATAAGGCCTGAAAAAATTCTGGTCTGTACAGGATAATAATGATAATGATGACCACAATCACAACACACAAAAGAGTACAGTGCAATGTCACCATAAAATAATTGCAGAAAACAAGAGAAAGATTTACAAACCTTGCAATTTGCAAAAAACTTTATGGTAGCTGCATAGAATATGGAGGTTACACTGCTACTA
Organism: Pocillopora verrucosa; assembly: GCF_036669915.1. Classification (NCBI taxonomy): domain Eukaryota; kingdom Metazoa; phylum Cnidaria; class Anthozoa; order Scleractinia; family Pocilloporidae; genus Pocillopora; species Pocillopora verrucosa. The sequence goes on along the minus strand of NC_089316.1, from coordinate 26,739,252 downwards.
TCAATGCTATCCTTAGCAAATTTGCAAACATCCTGTTGAAAGAAATATAACAGAAACAGTTACTAGATGTTCTCCACTAAGCCTGCAAGAACACTGACAAGACTTAATCAAAGTCACCTGTTGGCAACCAGCATTTAAAATCTGGTAGCCAACAGTCAATTTTCAGTGGCAATATATAGATTTAGCCAAGCAAGTGGAGCTTGCATTTTTTTTTCCCGCATGTCTCAAGGGCACAACACCTTGCCCTGGCCAGGACTAAAACCTGGGTCTCTGTGAGCTCTGCTACTAGCAACTAGCTGTTTGTTATTTTTCACCTTGCTCTAATTTCTCAATATTCCAATAATCCAATGTACACATAGGTAATTTAAAATAAGCTTTCAGCTTTGTTCTCTTTTTCATCCTTCACTTAATTTCATTATGGCCCTACTGTTCAACTCTAAATACTCCATTAACACTTCAACCCCTAAGAACGACAAGCAGCTAATTTCTCCTTACAATATAACCTCTGAATCACACATTACTGTCATGAGAATGAAAGAAATGATCACCAACTAAAGAAACTCTTGATTGTTAGACAAATTCTCCTTGTCCACACACTAGTAAATGTACAGAGAACAGTATGGAGAATATGATTACTGATATAAGGGTGTAAAGTGTTAAAAGCCTTTTCCTTCCTTATGGCCATCATCACTCAATTTCATAACTACAACAGAAACCTGCTGACTCAAACATCTTCACTGATTCGCTTTTTTTTCTTTTGCGTTTATTCTCATTCATCAGCTTTTGTGTTCATTGAGACATTTTCCAATGTTTTCTGTGAGGTTTGCTCACTCAAATGGCCAGTTACAATCAAGAATTTTGCTCTTGGCTTATAGCCGATGGTTTTGCTTTTTCTTTTGGACAACACGAGTCTGTTGGAAGGTCTCTAACTTTTAGGGTCTCAGCTTATAGCTGAGATTGGCTTATAGGTGAAGGAATATGGTATTTTAGTTTGGGAAGTTTAGCTAAACGCACTATGACTTCATAAATGTTATCACATTCATATCTATCAAGGTTAACAAATGGAGTGTGTCAATCAGTTACACTCTAACACTATGTATATTGAGTGAAATTCTTACAAAAAGTTTGAGTTATAGAGGTAAACTTGGCTGGAAAAATGGGGTCAAATCCAAAGGTAATTGGATCTAGCTTTGAGTTAGTGGGGTTCTACTGCAGTGGCCAAAAACTATCTTTTTCACTGATAACACTTTCTATCAAAATAATTTAAAAAAACTATCTGTACAATTCATAAACTGGATGATACCTGTGTTGGAGGAATCTCTGCCTTCATCAGTTTTAAACCTATGATTGAATAGGTTGCTGTCTTTAGATCTTTGAAAGGTATAGCATTGTAGAATGTCTGTTTGAATCTAACTTGATCTTCAATGCTCAAAACACTGGACAGAGAAATTGCACTGGTACAGACTACGAAGGCCAACACCACAAGAAGACAGGCACCTGTAAATCATGAAAAAAGAAAATGGCAATTAAATCTCACTGGGTGACAAGCATCTAATTCCTCCTTACAGTAACCTAGCTAAATCAAGCATTAGGTCAAACGAAGACAGGAAATGATCTCACAAAAGGACCTTCTGATTGTTAAACAAAATCTCCTTGTCAATATCATAGGAAATGTACAGAGTACAGTAACTAGAATAAGCTTACTGCTGTGAGGATAAAAAGCATCAAGTGACAGAGATCATAATATTACATGTATTTCACTACTTTACATAATTCTCCAACTAAATTTCCATCTATATGTTAAAATATTATAATATTCGTGCAAAATAGTTTGTGGCTGGACAGCTGTTAGACTCTACATATATCTTTCAGAACTTTTGAATTGACTTGCTGAGTATTAAGCTCAAAGTCTTGTTTGCAAAGTTCAACCTGTTAGCAGTCCACACCACCTTTTCAAAAGAATTCTCAATTGTGTGTCCTTAAGTCGTAAAAAGTTTTAAGCTACTAGAAAATTCTTTGCAGGTCAAGCTGCTTTTCATGTAGATTTGAAGAATTTTCTCCAGTTCCTTTGGATTATTCTCCTGCTACAAATTTCTCCATAAAAAGTGTGTTTTTAAAAGATTTATCAGTCCCTAAAAGTAGAACTTGAGATTCTAGAACAACAATGAAATTCAGAGCATGGTAGAACCTCAATTCAAGAACACCCACATGACTTATCGCACAGCCTCCCTGCACATATTTCTAATATGAATAAAGGTTTTTGCCCATTAAAAAAGGTGAGCCTGTGTCTGAAGGGAAAGGTTCTAGTGAACTACCAAGAGGAATCAAATTTAGCAGTAACAGAGAAATCAGTATGGGTCTTCCATAAATTTGATTTGGGTAAGGGAAATGAAACAAATCAATCCCTTGAGAATACTGTGGCGAGATAAAAGAAAAATATTACTGTATGTACAATAACAGAAATTGATACGCCATGTCAAGTTATTCTCTCTCAGAAATAAACCGTATTTCGTCCAGTTATTCACTACTATGTGGAATCGAAGGAAGAAGTAATTTTAAACGTTTCAGACAGACTGTTTTTCCTATAACAAGATCCTAGTGAGAGGGTAGACAAAACAAAGGCCAACCGCATTCATAGACTGCAAAAGTAACAATGAAAATCTCCACCATATTTTAAGCCAATTGCCAGAAAACTGACAATTGAAGCAGGCACTGCTTGTAATTTAATCAAATCCTTTGAAAAAAATTCGCTGCTTTGGCGAAGAATATTGAAAAAAGTCAATGAACTGGACTACAGTAATTAATCAGCACAATTCGATTTCCCTGAGTTGGTATAAACACGCGACCAAATAGAAGGAACGGTCTGTCTAAACATTCAAGATACAGCTGCCTCCTTAATCATGCAGCTCCGAAAACAATAGATCTACGGTAAAACGATGATATACGATCACTTCTATAGCATTTTTCAATTAAAATGTGTTTCACGAACCTCGTGCAGCCATCTTGGAGACGTGTCGTACAAAGAGAGAAAGAGGAGATAGTGAATGAAACACGTGATAGAAAGGAACTCTGTACCAGGTCCTTACGCCTTCCCTTTCTCCTTAACCTTTCATAAAGACCGAAATACGTCTCTCAAATTCGAACAAATCAGCGTAACAAATATATATAAAGTGCATTTATTAGATTTTATTTTGATTTCCTAAATTAGTTTTTCTGAAAATTTTCCTTTTGAAAAGGACTGTTTTGTAGTTTTGTAGCTTATGAGAAGTCTAGTACCCAGACCTCTCCGCATTAGAATGTCGCCTGGCGGTAAATTTCGCGCACAGGACAGTAAACAGCGTCTTGTCAAAATGCTATCTCGTTTGTTTCGCATCAATAATCCTTCTTGCGGTGAATCTAAAGGAGAAGGCCAAGAAAGCACATCTTCTTTACTTTTTGATGCAGATTTTGTTACTGGAATCGATAAAATCCTGTTGTGTGGGCCGCCTGAAGTTGGAAAAACCTCGCTTCTTTTCGAAATGGCTCTTAGCTTTGCTGACGAAGGAAAACACGTCCTGTTTATTTGTCCCAGAAAACTCTCAAAACTTCCTTTGCTCACTCATGGAAGAACTCAGCCCTCAAGTGGTACTTTGAAGAACATACAGATGGTCTATTTGGAAACGAAAGAGGAATTTCTGAATTACATGGCGTCTATCCACATGTCGACAGCTAGAGTTTCTCATGCTATCATTGTAGATAATATTGATGCCTATTTTCCCGCCAATATGAGAAACGAAGATTTGTCGTCAGTTGCCAAGATTTTCGCTCTTACTGTGGATGCTTTCCTGTTTCAAAAGTCCAAGCAAATGTAAGTTTAGCCCTTAACTTTAAAGATCTGATTGTTTACTCTCCCCAATATATAGTTGTTACGCATTTCATTGAGAATCAGTAACGAGAATTTGGTGTTAGATCCAGATAACAACTTCTACCTGATAAGTTTGAGTACTGTCATTACTTTTGTACTGGAGTTACATGTTTACCACTTCAAGGAGTTAACGGTTTAAGGAGCCAACAGGCAGTTTTTGTAAACTAACCACAAAGTTCTTGCAATGCACATCTTTTTTCTTAAAAAGGTCTGACTCTTGTCTTTTGAAAGCCCTTGTAACTTCATGGACCTGCAATCATTACTTGAAATCTAAATGTTAGGTTTAGTATTGGAGATCTCAGCTCAAATACCAGTCTATTTTGTTTCATTACATGATGTTTTTATGGACCCCTTCATATTTTGAATTGAAGAAGTATTGATGTCTTGATCTTCAGTGAAAAAATAGCAAAAAATACACTTTTTCCAAAACCATGATTTCTTATAATAATACATTTGACTCCCATTATTGCGGACACCCTTTGCGGGAGATTTGGTGTCTTTAATAGCAAGAGTCTGTAATTGCAAGGTAAAAGAGAAAAAAAATTGTTTTGTCTCAAAGTGAATGAAATAATATGTACAGTTCTAAGTAAACATAAAGTTTCTAACATGGCCTCACAAAGCAAAAAAAGATAAGGCTGCAAGCAGGAAATTCTCATGTTTACACCCAATTGAAGAATAGTTTCTTTATTTTCCTGTATTGCAATTTCACTTTATGTTATGTGAGTCAGGATTTTGGATGAAGTACTTAAGTGTCCAATATGGTCCACTAAGTGTTGCACTGAAGGGGCATGAAAGTGTCTGCATTTCTGTAATAGTAAGAGTCTGTAATAAGAGACATTTATTTCAGTCATGTACTTTCTTCATGTGATTTGCTGGGGGGCTGGCTCTTGTCAGCAATAGCGGGGTGTCCTTAAGGTGTCCATCAGGCAAGAGTCAACTGCCATTCTGAGAAATGGGACCCAGACTTTTCCAAAATTTTGATAATGTCTCTATGAAGCTATGGTTGTTGTAAAGCTGGATGATTTTCTCCAACACATAAATCACCGATTAGCATATGGAGAAATTCCTCTTTTTAAAACTTGTATGCCAGAAAAAAATGATATGGTGGATTGCTGAATATTTACAATTTAACCCTTTGCAACCTAACGCATGTCTGCATATTCTCCATACTGTTCTCTGTACATTTTCTATAGTACTGACAAGGAGAATTTGTTTTACAATCAAGAGCTGCTTTAGTTGGTGATCAATTCCTCTATTCTTATAACCTCTATGTTTGATTCAAGGGTGATATTGTAAGGAGAAATTAGATGCTGGTCACTCTTGGGGATTAAAGGGTTAAATTCAATTTTGCTTCTCCTATAGTGATCAGCCCAAAGTCAAACAATCTGGCATGCTATTGATGTCAATTACAGTTCCCACTGACACTAAATCAGTTCCAAGACAATCATTTTATGAACGCTGGGTACAGTTTGTCCTTCTAATCCAGGTGAAGGCTGCAAATCTCTATGAGCTTTCAGTGCTACCTTCCAACTCAAATGATGGCTCTTCATTGGCTAATGTTGTTTACAAAATAGCAGATCAGAATATTGTTGTTCAAGACATTGATTATTGTTCACAATCTGGTGGTTCGTCAACAGAAATGACTTCTTGACTTCTTCCAGTAGAGGCATGGTGACGGAGAAAATAGGTTGGTGACATTTTCTTAGTTTGTGATTGATGTATGTAAACTTTTTTTGCCTTCAGTGTAACGGTTGAAAACTATGCGTATCAACGTAGGCCTGGTATCACTGCTTCCTGAAATAAAACCCCTTTGGCAACGAGGCGAATAAAGCAACTATTAGTATCTCAAGCCCTGAGAAAAGCTGTAACAGCCTACGTGTAAAATTACGGCCCACGTGACGCGTGATGGTCCCAAAATTTGCAGAGTGACGCGTGATTAAACCCAAATTATCCGCGTGACGCGGGACTGCACACGACAACATGATGCGTGATTTTCTATTTTACAAGCCCGTGACGCGTGATTTATAAGACTTACTAATTAGATTCCCGTGATAATGAACGTTCTTTGCCCTAAGAGGAAACCTATCATTCAAAGCGAATAGAGTCTTAACAAAGATCAATAAACTGCGGCAGCCGTGACACTATTTCTGGTCTTTTCCGTCCTTTGCTGACCTTCGCTTGACCTCTGATGTCTTTGATGTTCGTGGTAGGTCCAAACAATCGTAACACAATAAGCACAAGTTACTAAAGTTAACATTTGCACAAGGTATATGACCTTTAGTGATATTTTTGTCGACCGCCTGGTCGTGGTGGGGCGCCAGATCTTATCTAGAAAAACCAGAAAGTATCTGAATCCATCGAATGAAAGATCTGAAAGAATGTCGACCTAAACGACTGAAACGGTAAAAGACGTTAGAATTTTGGTATCATTTTATGCATACCGAGAGGATGGCGATGTAAGCAATGAGTTAGTACACGAGGAAAACATTTTTTAACTTAAACGAATTCAAATGCCACGTTATATCCTTTACTGGCATAAAGACAGTTGCCGTACATAAGAGGATTGGGCAAAGCATTGACATAAATATTGCCTGTGTATCAAAAAAAAATTTTAAGTGGCGCAGACGTCTACTCAATCTTAGAGCCACTAGTGGCCGCAAATCATGTGAAAGATGGCCAAATTAGTAAAGTTCATACTGGTTCTCACGAGATAACTGGGCTATATATGGGTTCAAACTACGAAAACATTGTCAAAACTATGACTATTGACTTATTAAAGAACATACTATGACGACTATGATACCCAGACGAACACCTCAGATGTTGAATTGAAAAAAAAAATTCTTCGTGAACAGAACTTCGAAGGTGAGGCAAACAACAAGCTATTGGATGAAGAGGATACTCAACGAAGCACCTTGAATTGTAAATACCTAAGATTTATTTTTATTGTGCTCTATACTTGTAAAGTACGATTTGATATTGCGATACGAAGCCCGAGAAAACGCTCTCGGAGCGTCTAGTTTCAACAACTAAGTCGTCTTTATTTGTCTAACAAAAAGCAATATGACAAATGAAACGCGATTCGTTCCAGTATAAAAAACGTTGGATTCAATTTAATTTTTGACAATACATCCAATCGTGATGAAAGATAAGTTTTTTCGTTTGTCTCACAATGTAGTCACGTGTGATGTAGATCGCGACGTTTCGACTGCATACTGCTAGTCTTCTTCAGGCGATGAGGTCGTTAAACTTTACTTCGTTTATTGATCGTGACCCTCAAAGAGGCAATTCATTTAAGACTTCACCGTAACAACATCAACAGGGATGGTGGAATAGAAATTGCAGAAGCGTGGATGCCCACAATCAAAAAACAACAACAGGAGAGCCGTGCGACAGACGGACTGCCGAGGGAGCAAATCACTGAGTGAAACAGCAGGGATCGAAATGCACCAATCAGAGCTGTTGAAAAATAACTAATCACAGCAGAGCATCATGCTTTATAAGATCACGCATGACTAGTTGACATCATCGCCTGAAGAAGACTAGCATTATGCAGTGGAAACGTCGCGCTCTACATCACATGTGACTACATCATGAGACAAACGAAAAACTTAGCTTTTATTGTTATTCACTACGATGAATAACCACAACTTTTTTTACGAAATACATCCGATAGGTTAAAATCTTACAGTATTAGCTTAGTATACTGACTCCTTTTACGTCATTGGTTAAAAAAATTATCCGTGATGTGTGATTTAGTAAAACAAATCCGCGTGATGTGTGATTGGAACCTTCCCCCCCCTTTGCCATTCTCTTCACATATATGATTTTCATATATTTACAGTCATTTATTTACGTTAATTTTTCACGTGTGTTTAATATCGCCAATCAGTAACTGACACGTCACTCGCCTTTCGCGCCACTCTGTTATGTTGATGAATGAAGGGCAAAGTCTTCACCATTTTGAATCCAAGGTGGTTTCTCGAAATTTTCCCGGATTATGGCTGCTAACAACACTAAAAGATCTGTGCCGCTCACAAATAGAGACGTTTAAAATTTTCTAAAAGCGGAAGAAAACCAAAACATGAAAAGAAAAACAGAAAGTGACTTGGATTTGGAGGTGGCATTTCTCGCGGCTGAGAGCGAAAATCGACAACTGTTTTTTTATTGTTTATTGATAAAGTCGACTATTCTTGTAGTAAAGGCCTATGGTGTGTCTGTAATATACAAAATAATACATGGTTGCTTGTAGACGTGAAATTTTTCTTCTCGTGTTCAACTCGAACGTAAGAGATATCGATTTGAACACCAGAAAAAAAGTACCATATCAACGCGCGCTCGTCTTTATTCTCTGTTTAGTCGCGTGGTGCAATTAGAATTCGCGCGTAATCAAAGCCGATAGGCTCGCGGATTGCAGTTTATTGCTTAAAGTGCCACAGGTGGCTCTGATCAAAATCGGTCCTCACGAGACACTTGCCTATTCAGATTGTGCGCGTTGTTGCCAAACACTGCTTGAAATTCAAATTTTTGTGTGTAATGTGATTCACAGGTTTGGTAATTACATGCTTTAGAGGATGAAAGCGTTGGATTTTAGCCAAGAATTGCCAAGACTTCCATTTTATATAGCACCCAGCGCAGTGCTGTTCAGATGTTGCAAATTTCACGCGATTGAAACAGTGAAGCGACATGACTCATATAACGATTAGGTTGGGATCTCCGCCGGTTGGGAGCAAGAATATTCGAGAGATTATTAGAATCAAGACTCCGGAAAGTTTTGCTGTCGCTACAAGAGAACAGGATATTTATATGGCTGATTCAAATTACAAAGACAACTCTAAGCAGGTGGTGCACGGTATCTGTGAAAATTTGAAACCTTTTGAGGGGTCTCCTTCAAATGTAGATGGAGACGAAAATGTTTACGATCACGTTCATAATGGTGCAAGATCAGGTGATTCAAAACAATTTAATGCTCTTCGTGTAAACACAGAAAATTGCACAGAACGGAGTGGAATGGTTTTAGAGAATGGAGAGAAGAGAATGAAATGTGCGGAAAATTTAGAGACGCATTGCAATAGTTGCGGATCGAGAGTTACACGTGAAGAGGTTGAATCGGAACTTTACATAACACGCAAAGATTTAGCGACTGTGCAAAGCCAGTTGGAAACGTTTAAAATCAGGCTTGAAGAGGAACTAGTTGAACGATTTAAACTCGAAGAAGAGCTGAAATCTGAAGCGGAGTCTCACGAGAACGAATTGAAAATTTTAAAGGAGAAAATTGATTTTCTGGAAGAAAATGAAAGCGAGAAAGCTCGGCGGATTGAAGAGTTAGAAAGCCAGATTGTGGTTTATAAAGAAGAGCATGAAAAAAGCTGGGAAGAGGTGGAAAGTTTGCGGAGTTTTGTCGGTAAATATCAGAGTGATTTGAGTAAGTTGAGAGTTGAAGCCAACAATGCGAGTGATCAAGCAGTCGAAGCGATCAACGAGATGGAACTGTTGACAAAGAAATCGGAGAAAAACGAACAGGAGAAAGTGAAGATTAAGAAACAAATGAAATCGGAGATGGAAGGATGTTGGGAGGAAGTGCGAGAATTGAGAAATGTTTTAGAAAACTGGGAAAAGTTAGATGTCGAAAGGAAAACGCGCATTCAGACATTAGAAAACGAAGTTGCGTCCTATAAAAGTCTCGTGAATGAACTAAAAGAAAATCTTGCTGATCAAAGCAACAGAGCCAGCGAGGAAAGGAGTAAGGCTAAAACAGACTCTACCACAAATGAGCATTTGTTATTGCTCTGTGTAGAATTGAACGAGATCTTTCGGGAACATCTCAACAGCCATGGAAAGTTTTCTGAGCTGTCGCTCGTTCTGGCAGCAACTCAGAAAGATCTGGAAGAGGCGAGGAATCGAAGCCAGAGTCAAAACCAGATTCTACAGCAGTTTAAAAGAGATTACAACGATTTACACGACACTATGACAGCATTAAACGAAGAAAATCGTCACTTGAGGAACAGCTTGGAGAAGAAGTGCGTGGAGGGAGCGGATATCAGACGAAAGTTTCTCGCATCAGAGACGCAGGTATCGTGGCTCAAAGAGGCATTAGATATTGTTGACAAAGCCACGAAAAAGTCAAGCTGAAAGCCAGTATATTTATGTAGTTAACTCGGCTACTGGAATGTAAAGTAGCGTTTGTTTCACACGGATATCAAACCTCTTTTGTAAACTTTCTTGAAAAAGGAAAATTCGTTATCTATTTTTCTAAGATATTTTATGTTTGTGGAATTTCAGATACTCGTAATATTTATGTTTTCATCTGCTTACATATAAGCCTTTTTCATAATTAATGTGAAAGCATATTAAACAGAATTCGTATTATATATTCAAACATTCTTTGCTAATCCTTCGCAAATTATTGTCAGCATCTTTGCAAACTCTCAAACTCTTGTAATGGAAGATTAGTTTTATCAACAAATAAAGCTTATTACGTTATTTTTGCAAGATTTTCGATTCTACTTACTACATTTAAAGTATTTTCACAAGCGAATTTAGCCAAGTTAAAATACTTGGCCTTCGTTACTAATTTAGCATGGCGTCGCTTGTGGTGGACCACTATGCCATGTTACAGCCTATGAAATGTCTCCGGTTATTAGACTGTCTACCACATGATTCATTTTGGACACAAAAGCAAGATATATGTTAACTTCCGAGTAATGTCACGTTCTTTAGATGTTATTACAGAAGTAAATAAGTTTTCAGGTAGTTTATGCAAATAGAAAGACATTGTTTCCTCGACATCAAAGAACGTAAATAGAACCAACCTGAGCCAGGCCCATTGAGATCAGAAGGGAAACTGGGAACGAGGGAAAGAGCGGGTGAGCGATAAACTGCAGTTGTCAGGGAAACAGCCGCTGATAATGTTCGTGCTTTGCGCGTCTGCTCTTTCGCTCATATCCGCAGACCGATGACCGGACACTGGCTAAGAAATTTTTTTTTTGTAAATTTAAAATTCAGTTATTAATAATAAGTACCAGCCGATGCACTAAAATCTTCAGTAGTCACCTTCTGCTGACTGCCCAGCTTTTGAGAAACGGAAACATAAAGAAAATGTTTAACAAATGCGCGAAAGTTTTACTTAAACATTAGAGAAAAGACAGCGTTTCTCTTGTGTCGTAAAAGCATAACCATGTCGAAGTGAGGGAGGGATTACAAAGAGCCAATGAGAACGGATACATAAAAACTGCGCGAAAAAATGAGAGAGACCTAGGCGCGGTTGGTTTTAGTTTTACATATAAGTGGTTGAGAAAAGTGGCGCGAATTTTATAGACCAATCACAGAGCAAAGCGGAGCTCTTTCCGATTGATTGTCGTGAAACGAAACCCCCAAGTTATCACCACGGCCAATCAGAAGAGAGGAAATATCACAAGGAGCGAATGAGAACTTAGAATCAAAACAAGCAAACTGACTGAAGCGCGGGAAAAAAGCAAGTGACCGAGGAGCAAATGGTTTAAAGTTTTGTATTTGATTGGTTGAGATATTGGCGCGAGTTTTCTGGGCCAATCACAGAGCGTAGTAAAGCAAAACCATCACAATCCCGGATTATTCTCAACTTTCTGTTGAAAACTGCTCAAAAGCTATGCGTATGCAAACGGAACAGCTTTGTTTCCAGTCGAACGGGGGAAATGTAACTATGAATTATTTTTGAAGTCATGACTACTCTGCACGAAGCATTTTTAGGCTGAACAACTAATCAATTATCAAGAGGCTTTCCATCTCATGCGACAGGTTTTTCGTACCTTGGTCACCCATGAAGTTTTTTAATTTAAAACGAATTTAAGCTCGCTTCCCTCGGTAAAGGATGGAGTCGAATATTTTGCTGAATCTAAACAGTTCTAATCCATCCGCCAAAACCCAAATTATCATGTTTTAGCTATTTTCACCAAAAAATTCAATTAATTATGACGAAAACAAGCTTAATCCTGGTAATTATCTGATTTCTTTAAGCGACAACTGAAGACCTCACCAAAAACTGAGATACCTTCGTTTTCTTGTTTTATGTGTTATTTTTTACTTTAGAATTCTCATCAGAAGCAAATTTCACAATTTGCGCAAAATGTCATCCTCTATTTCCAAGGCAACGTTAAAAGCCTTTTACCACGTGACTTTGTTTGCACACAAAGCTGTTTTGGCTACAGAGGAAGTTTCAGCTTTGCAAGAAAAAATTATGTCTTCTGTCGAACTCAATGTACCGAAAAAGTAAAGGTTTTTGTTTTCATTTTGCAGGTTTATTCGAACGAAGGGCTCGTTAAGAATTAGAAAAAAACCCCGTTTCGATTTGTGCATGAAAAGACTCAAGATGACAAAAGAACAGTTGCAGTTTTTATCCATGGGTGGTCTGTTTCGCTCGCAACCGATTCAGGTAAATATTCCTTTTTAAATGTAAAATTCGTGGCCAGTTCTCGATTAAACACCGATGATAATGTTCTTAGCACATGATTTCCATAGCGTTAACGATCTTGTTTGAATTATTTTATATTTCGAGCGCAGAAGAAATTCTTGGATTCTGGGCGATTTCTGAGACTGTTCTAACCAAATATTAAAATCGTCTCTGTCAAGCGCAAATCATGCGTGAATCGAACCCTTTCTGTCAATTTGCAACTCTAATCCGGGGCGGAAATTCAACCTCGAAGCAGAAGTATAATGATGGCCGTATCTTACTGCTGTATTTATTTCATTTAACAATTTATTTTATGTGGACCAATGAGCGTTTGAAACTTTGAAATTAACGCCAATATTTTTCCGATGAACAAAAACATCACAGAATTGGGGTTTGTTTCCAAAATTCAGCAAAATGAAAGAGACGTGAAGATGAAATGATTCTTCGAAACTAGCGGAGACTGCATCAAACGAACGTGTATTGCATAAAATGTTTTTTTTAAATTGTCGTTTTTTAGCCGAATTTTATCGCTTTTCACAGACGCTAATCAAATGCAAAACTTACTTACTACCACACGGTTATATCAATCGACGAAATTTATGTATTCTTTTAAAATGACGGTATTGTTTCATTTTGTTGTATGGGCTTTAGAATCGTGGATTCACGCAAAATAAAAATTCATCATGAGCACAATGCTCGAGGTAATTATTTTCCATATGTTCGTAAGTCTCCCACAGAATTCTGGGCTTAACAGAAGTTTACAAGGCGTTTTCAACCACTGAATGTATTAAAAGAAAGGAGCATTTCTAACACTACCCAAAAAAATATCTAGGATATTCACATTTCTTGGTATGACAAGGCAATGATGATTGTTTTTACAGCTGTGAGTTAAATGTTGAAAAACATCTGCAACCTACACTGCACTTACAATCCGGACTGAATTAATGACAATCATTTAGATAGATAGAGGTGAATATTCACTACAATTCACTATATGAGGAATCGTGAACTTTTTCAGTTCAATAATCGAACATAAACAAGCGACAATCTTAGAGTGTACTGAAAGAGAAGTTTGCGCGCGATTTGGGAACCTGTCCGCGAAGTCTGTGTGGAGATGGCGCCAGAAACGTGCTTTGTGAGAAACGGTAAATAAGTATACCGGTTGCTCTTGATGTAGAGAGATATGCAAATAGAAGCCGTAGCAATAACTGGCTTATTTACTTCCTCGAGGTATTTTTTGGGTGAGTAAGATTCTGTAAATTTATTAACTCAGATAAGTATATGTGACTTTTTGATCATTAGTTTGTATTAAATTTCGCGACTGTAAGCAGTTGTAGCGTGACAAAACATCTCACCTCATGACGGCGGCGAAATACTTAGTAAATACTTTAATTCGAGTTAACACACCACAGAGAAGAAGAGAAATGAACAGGAAAATCATGTCACGAGACGACTGTGAATTTCAAACGAGCCTTGTGGAAGTTTTTAAGAATTCAGTACTAAGATGTTTTTTTGCGGTTCCTCTTGCGGCATGACAGAAAGTTTTTTTCTTATTTTCTCACTAAATCACAAATTGCCGCGAACTATCGTATGTCATTACAAATAATGAAGTTGTAAACCTTAAAACTGAAACTTTTGAAGGCTTTTTGTCAAATGAAAAGTTGATTAGATTTGCCCCGGGAAAAAAGCTAAGGCTTTTTATGTTGTTGTTGTTGTTGTTTTTTTTTTTTGAGGATTATGGACTGTCAATTTAAGCTCGCCTAATTTATGATGGCGACCAAATGGCTAGGAGGTCTGTCAAGGTGAAAAAATATGTTCAAGTTTTTCCTTAAAAAGTCCATTCCTCGAAAAATAAAACGGGAATAGCCTTGACTATTCTTGAAAATTTGCCAATGGAAATTACTTGACTTTTTACCTCGCATGACCAGACGCTCGATGACGTATTTCTTGACGTGGACCAAGTCGCCTTTCCCTCTCGACCAATCAGATGCAAAACTAAAACCAAACGCGACTTCCACAGGCGCATTTTCCTGCGCTTTTGGCAGTTTGCTAGTTTTTACCTTTAAGTTTTAATTTCAGTCGAAACAGCTAAAAAATATGTTTACCCTGCTCTTTTGGAGATTCATCGCCCATAAATTTTGAACCACGTCGATAGGCCAATGCTGGTGAATATTCGTTGCTAAATTTGGGTGAACGTTCTTTACTATGAAATAAGAGGTCTGTCAATTTAATGAACAGTATGTATGAAATGCAGTTAGGTCGCACCTGATGCTGGGCAAATTATACATTTACCCCAACGATAATTATGAAAAACCATAAGTTGATGCATAATTTAGAACCTTTGTCATAGTTTGAACGAAAGTGTTCGTGGTTTCGCTTCTGAGTTTTGGAGGAATTACAATATTTCGTAACATTCTCTGTGAAACTGTATGATTGATAATAAACTTGGTTGATTAAGGAATTAAAGCTTCTGTCGGCCTTGGCAAACTACCTAGATACAACAGGAAGATTATGAAAAATTCTTTCGGTTCTGTTGAATAGAACTGTTTGTAAATAACGCGGGAAAATACTGCAAGCTGATTGGCTGTCGGCATCATTAGCAAATCCACCAGTTTCCAAGGAAGGAGTGATGATTCGGTGAAAGATTTTCTACCGAATTTATTTACTTTGCGGTCGACAAGACCTGACAAAATGGAAATATTGAGTTTCATTCTTGCAGAGGTTCTGCTCTTGAAATTTCTTCTCGAAGGGAAGACGACAAGTTTGCATCGTTTAAGATGTTGATTTGACAATGTAATACAAAAAGCTTTCTTATAGAACAGGTGAGCTGTAATTTTGCACAATGAAACCGAAAGATTGTTCTACGTTAAATGAATTTGCACAGACCAAAAAAGAAACCGATGGATAAACGTTCCTCTATCTAAATAGAAAACTCGAATAGTTTCTGTCAATTTTTTTGCTTTTCAATTCTAATTATACAAACATACAGTTTATTCAGTTAAATTTTGTTAGACAAATGTAAAGTATGATGAGTTCTTTCTTTGGATTTAATTCGACGTAAGCTCAATCAAAGTTTGTATGAAAACTAAAATATTCCAAAGCTACTTTTCTAAGAGTTTAGGCTATGTATTTTTGATCATGGTATTCAAAGGAATCTTTGGACGAGGTGATTTCCTATTTCGCAAAATTAATTTTTTTTATAGTTTCACATGCAGTAAAACCGACCAGCCCCCCTTAACGAAAGTTTTTAACTTCTTTAAATGATAGAAATACTATGCTTTGTGGCGTGTTTTTACATAAACTGCTTCATACGATTACTCTACAATAAAAGGTTTATTTCTTAAACCCATTACGTGTTCCAACTTTTTCACAATGGGCACATAATGATTAATATCAACAGGCAGTTTTCATTTGCATTCTGTATTAACAGCGTAATGTAAATAAACCCAAACTAATGGAGTAATAGATCAGTTAAAAAAACAGGTCAATCAATTGTATTGATCGTCTCTAACTAAACTGGTAGAACAAGACTTTCCATGCGTTACAAGAAATTAACAGTATCGAACAATTTTAAGACCTGTACCAAAGAATCACGCGGATTATACAAACATGGCCATATATGTTCTACCACAAGAAGTATTCAAACAATATGCACAAGATAGTCAATTAATTTACGAGTTAAAATTATATTTGTTCTAAAGTTCTCTTTTTGTTTGTAAAGGGTCTCGATTCTTTCTTTTTATTCAAGACGTTTATGGCTTGTAAACAATACCCCTTGCGTGGAAAAGCCGAGACGCTGCTGATTTTTTATAAAAACACAAAACATGCGGTTTATTTTCAGAATAATTAGAGGACTATCCATTAGGTCTGAAACCGCAAACTAAACAACGAATTAAAACATGAACATTTTCCGACACCTATCGGTTACAATGCTAAAATAAAATAGTCGAGAATTTCTTCCACAGTTGATAAGTCTTGCTTTGCGTCTTTTCTTTAACAGGGCCATCCCGAGCAAAGGGAGATCTTGTTTCATGATGGAAAACAGAAGAGGTAAAGGAAACATCTCGTTAGAAATTGAAAATCTGGAACTGAAAGCGGCCGTAGAGGGGAAGGAGAGCATTATTCGCCAGCTGCAAGACGAAGTGAAAGTTGTACGGGAATCAAAAGAGACACGAATGGTAACCACTGAGCGAGTTTATCGTGAAAATGAGGTTCAAGAGCTCCAGAGCGTGGTACAGAATAAAGAGATTGCTGTTAAACAACTTCGAGAAGAATTGACGCACGCTCATCATAACACTGAACAGGTGTACCAGCAGTACGCACGCGCGAGAGGAGAACTAGAGGCGAAGGACGCCACGATCAGCAGGTTGCATCAAGAAAATGACAGATTACAAGAAACACTGGAGACAACCCAAAATGAACGACTGCAAACGCTGGATAAACTCAGCGGCGTGCAAGTGGAACTCTCTGCACTGCGCGTGGATAAGAATTGGCTAGAAAGTCAGTTAAAGTTTCAGAAAGAAACTTCATCGTCGAAAACTTCGCGGAGTTTTGGTAGCGAAACGACAACTATCGAGGGTAGGGAAGAATTAGTGCTAACTATGGAGAGTGTTGCGAAAGATAAACAGACTTTACAAGAGTTGATCAATACTGCTTCGCATTATGAGGAAATTATACGCAGTCTGGAAAGTGGCAGAAGAACTGAGGGGGTTAGCTCGCGCGAATCGTATCGATTTGCTTCTTCTACATCTTCAAGCCCACGACGAGGCGAACTTTCGAACATTGATGAGAGTTATGTGTTGGAGCTCGGCAGTAAAATGTCGGAAGTTGAAGAACGGTTACAAAAAGCCGTCGTATCGCAAAAGTACCAGTTGCAGGCCGAGAGAGAGCAATTAATTCAAGAATTTAAGAATATGCAAACTCAGCTTTTACAACATCAAAGACACCATGAAATGCAAAAGAATGAAATTTCGTCAAAAGAGACGCTTATACAAAGACTTAAAGCTACAAAAGCCACTTTAGAGACCGAGGTGGAAACACTCAAAAGCGAGCTGGCAGCCTGCCGAGCAGAGAGTGACAAATATTTACAAGAACAGAGAAAATTTCAACATGATTTGACATCTTCCAGAAGTAAAATCTCCAAACTTGAAGCCGAGTTAGAGAACGAGAGACGGCAAAGAGATATGGAAAAGCGAAGATCTCAAGAAATTAGCTCACACAGTCACACAGAGAAAGAAGAGTTATCCAAACTAAAAATTCAGTTTCGAGAGCAGTACCTGCTAAATGAGAACCACATGAGAGAGATCGCTGCCAAAGATAATCTTGTCCAGCAGCTGCGGGAGAAACTGGAGACAAGCGCGGTTGAGGTGGAAAAATTGAAGTCAACGCGTACTGCTATTCAAGTTTCACAAACGGAAGTTGGACGAGACCGGGAAATTTTACAAGAGAAACTTCTCGCCTCGGAACGAAGGTTTGCTGAGTTGGAGATTTCCTACGAAGATTGCCGACAGAAGAACGAGAGATTACATCGTGAAATGCAGGAATACAAACAAAAGCACTTCAGAGTCGAAGCTTTGGATGATTCACTTGAACAAAAAAAATTAGACCTTGAAAATGAACTTGTAATTGTTCGGAAGAAGTTGTCAAAGCTTGAAAGTGCGTATGAAAGTTGTCAAAAGGAGAAGCTACAGCTTCAGCAAGAGTTAATACCTGCAAATACTAAAATGGCACAGCTGAAAAACGCTTATGAGAGCTGTCAACAACAGAAGGTCCAACTACAACAGGAAGTCCTCTCCTCGCACAAGCGGCTGGGCGAGTTTGAAGCTAAAACGGAGCGATACAAACAAGAAAAGGCAGAAATTCAGCGCGATATGAAAGCTTTAGAAAACCGATTTAACAGAGTTGAGCAGCAACTTCAACGAACTCAGAGCGAAAAGCAAAGCCTGGTGGAGAAATTAGAGGAGGCCAAAAGACGGCTGGTGAATGTTTCGGATGATGGAAAGCAGAGAGATAACCAATGGTATGACCAACAGAAGAAGTGTGATGACCTCAGTACAGAAGTGCAGAACAGAGACAAAACGGTGCACCAGCTTAGAGACGAAAAGGAACTACTGGAAGCTGAAATTCAGAGATTCAAGCAAGATTTTGAGACGTTGAATAGGGAGCTCGCAGCCTGTCAGCGGGAAAAAGGGAACTTGCAAAATGATTTGGTGATCGAGAGACAGCGAAATGCCGAGTTCGAAAAAGATTGCGAACGTCTAAAACAAGAACGAGAAAATCTTCAACGCGAGTTGAATTCTATGAAGGACAACAACGCACAGTGGAAAGATATGTGTGAAAAAATCCAAAACGACAAGGAAAGATTACAACAGGAAGTGTTGACGGCTCAAAGGAACATCTCGAGGTACGAGTCGAGCCGTGATAGCGAGAAACGAACCTCACAACAGGACACCATGGTATTGAGGACCAAAATAAGCGGACTTGAAAGTGAAATTCAAGAACTGAGAAGGAATGAAGAAAGCTTGAAAACTAAAACGATGGAGATTCAGAGGTGCAAAGTGGAATTTAGCAAATTAGAAAGGGAGATCGAAGATGGCGCCAGGCGGTTCGAGCGCGTTAACAAAGAGAGTGAAATGAAGGAGAGTCTTGTGCAGCAGTTGAAAAGGGAAAACATGGCGCTTAAAAAAGAGCTGGACTCAGCGCTTGATGAATCTGGAGATCATTCCACAAGTTATGTTCCCGACACAAGAACTTTTGAAGTTGAGTTGGAATTACTTCAAAATCAACTCGCAGACACAAATGCGCACGTGCGAGAACTTGAGGAAGACTGTGATTCCGGGCGGCAAAAGAACCTGCAGCTCCAAAAGGAGATAGTTTCCCTCGAAGCGAAGAACTCCGAGTTGGAGAAAGCTTATGGAAGACTGCAAGAACAAGAAAGAAGGCTACACCATGAGCTTGAAAGTTGTAGAGGCAGTATTAGCAAGCTTGAAAAAGAGATATTGTTCCATCAGGACAACAAGAGCAAAATAGAGAGCGCTTTTGAGAATTCAGAATTGAGAAAAGACGAGTTGTCGAGGGAAATACTAGAGGTACGAAAGAAGCTCTCAGAGCTTGAAAACCTTTACAAAGCTGCAAAGAACGAAGGTGAATCAACTAGAGAAACAGATCGGGCAAAGATTGCAAAGCTTGAGACCCAAGTAGAAAATTTATCCAAGCAAAAGCAGCAGCTGCAGCAATTATTAGAGGAGAGCAGAGATGCAGCTCGAAGATACCAAGATGAACTGCACAAGGCCCAAACGAGACTGCAAGAGCTTATGAGAGACTCTGAAGTGTACCACAAGGATATTCACTCCAAGGAAACACAAAATAAAAAGATTCGAGTAGAAAAGGAAACTATTGAGAGGGAACTTGAAAGTGTTCAGGTTCAGCTGGTAAACACCACTTCCAGCGTGGAGGCGTTTGATACAGAGAGATACGAAATTATGCAAGAGATGCGCTTGGCCAAGGACAAGGTCCAGGAGTGGGAAAATGCGTACAAGATGCTGCAACAAGAACACGAGAGTCTAGAAAAGGAACTACGAAATGCTCAGAAGATGGTGAATGAGGTGGAAAACGAGTTCAATAAAAGCCAAAAAGATCGACAAAATGAAATCCGTACCAATCACCTGAAGGTCAGCAAGTTTGAGTCACAAGTCCAAGTGGTTCTTAAACAGCGAGACTCTCTGAAGGAACAGCTCGAAGAAGTTCGTGACGAGTTGAAGAAAACCAAAGATGAGTATACACATTTGCAGAAAGAATTTATCCAGCACCAGCAACGATGTGATGCGTATCGAAAGGAGCTCTTAGCAAAGAGTCATCAAATCGATAAATTAGAAGATGAGAAAAACAATTTAATGAGGAAGATGGAACAGATGAGACTTGAACTGGGACAAAACGAAATGACAGGCCAGGCTGTGAAGCAGAAGAGAGACATCTTAGAAGACGATTTGCAGTTAGCTGGAAATAAGATAACAGAGCTTGAATATAATTTGACCTCACTGCGATCAGAGAAGGATGAGATTCAGAAAGACCTATACCGCGTGACCAACAAGTTGACGACTGTGGAGGACTCATACGCCAGGGCTCAAGAAAAAGTGAAAGATCTTGAGATACAGTTGAATGCTGCTCGTAAGGTCATAGGCGATCTAGAAGAACAGCTATCTATCATAAAGCACAAAGCTTCCCAGCTTGAAACAGATCACGGGTATAAATTTGGTCAAATCGACGATTTAGAGGAAAAACTGGATGCGGCTCACAGGAGTTTGTCTGAGATCGAGTCCGCGTATGAATTTAGCGAGCGCGAGAAAGAAGATCTTAAACAACAACTTACACATGCAGAGAGAAAGGTATCAGAACTCAGGCAGACAATTCAGAGAAATGAAGAAGAAAATGATGATTTGGAAAGACAACTGGATAGCACTCGACATCGAACAACGAAGCTTGAAGGTCAGTTAAATCATGCGCAGAGGCAAAAAACGCAGTACAGAGAACAGTTAGAGGATGTTAGGGCAAAGCTGTTAAAATGCAAAGATGAACTAGTAACAGTACAAAGTCACCTTTACGACTGTCAGCGAAGTTTAGATGCTTTGCGGAAAGATGCTTCCGGCAAGGACAATACCATAACAGAGCTACGAGGCAAGTGCTTTTCTCTTGAAACGACGCTTGGACAGACGAGTGAAACGCTCGACAAATATCAAACAGAGAACGACTTACTTCAACAAAGCAAGCAAGATCTCCAAGAAGAACTTCTGCAAAATCAAGAAAAGTTCCAAGAACTTGAAGCCATGTACAAGCTGTGTGAACACGAAAAGCAAAAGCTGGAGGAAGAGATTCACTCGTTTTACAAGAGACTCGCCGAACTTCAAGGATCTTATCAAACGTGTGAACACGAAAAAATGGACGCACAACGTCAAGTAATGGTTCTGGAGCAGAAAGTGGACAAACTAGAGGGTGCTTTACAGCAGACACAAAGAGAAAAAGCTTCCTTAGAATATCACTCTGGAGATCTAAATGTTTCAAACAAGAAGACCGTGGATGAATTGACTGTTGTCAAAATTCGTTTGGAGGAAAACCAGAAATCAGTTAGCGAGTATTCACACCAATTGCTCGAGAAGGAAAGGATTGTCGAGGAATGCAAATTGAAGATAACTTCACTAACATCTCAAAATGAATATTTGAACTCAGAATTGACGAAGAAGAAGGAGCAAGTCTGGCAGACAGAAAATGATAGACGAAAGCTACAAGAGAAGTGGAGAGAAACAAGCGATGAAGTTATCAGGATGAAGCCATTGTGGGAGACTGCACAGCGCAAAAAAGATCAACTTGAAACAGAGTTGCAGTCAAACCGAAAGAAGGTGGCAACGTTGGAATCTGCCTTAAAGAAAAACGAAGAGAGGGGAAATCAGACTGAAAAAGAGCTGAATACGTGCAAAAGTAAACTATCAGACCTCGAAACAGAGTTAAACTCTATGCGAAAAAAGGTTTCCGTGATGGAGTTGCATTACGAAGAGGCAAGAAAGGAACTGGAAGAAGTGCGAGAAGAGCTAAGAGCGGCACAAGAGAAGAACACGAGGTATTCTATTCAGCTTGATACAGCTCAAGGCGAGGAGTTAGATCTCCGGCGACAAATCGCGGTTCTGGAGAAGAACGTCGAGAAAGGTGACGAAGAAATCTCAAGTCTCCGTCAAAATAAGGAGGCTTCTGAAGAGGAGCTTTTCACAATACGTAACAAAA
This sequence comes from Pocillopora verrucosa, assembly GCF_036669915.1. Taxonomy (NCBI): domain Eukaryota; kingdom Metazoa; phylum Cnidaria; class Anthozoa; order Scleractinia; family Pocilloporidae; genus Pocillopora; species Pocillopora verrucosa. Next base: position 26,717,149 of record NC_089316.1, on the reverse strand, counting down.
TGACACAAATGGAATCGACGATTCGCGCATTGGAGTCACAGAAGCAGAACTTTAAAGAGCAATTAACCGATTCGAGAGACAAGACTGTGGAGCTTAAAGAAGAAAACGTTAAGGTTGCTAGTCAGTTAAGAGAGCAACAAGGCCTGGCGCAGTCCTTGAAAAAGGCTCTTGCAAAGAAAGAGAAGACTGTCGAGGAACTGAACGAAAGGATTTCTGAGCTTGTAACAGAGCTGGAAACACTCCGCCACGAAGGAATGACGATAAAAGTATCCTGCGAGACTCTTCAAGGGGCACAAGAAGACCTTGGTGTAAGACTGATGGAGTACGAAAGCAAGGATGAAACGACTCAGAATGAAATAAAGGAGCTTCGTGATTTACGGGAAGAGCTGGAACGGGAATTGAACATTGCTCTTCAAAAGAACTCAGAACAGGAAAGCCAATTGAAGAATTTGCAGCGTGAAAAAGAGAGAATGAAATCAAATCTTGACGAAACTGTCAGGAAGCTTGCCAAACAGTCTGAAGATGGTTCGAGAGTGCAGAAGGATTTACAAGAATATCAGATAGTCATCGAACGGTTAAGAGCTGAAAACAAAGCCATGGACTCTCAAATCGAGGAGCTAAGAGCAGTGAAAGTGGCTGTGGAGAGCGAGTTAGCAAACGTTCGCTCGGAATATGAAGAAGATAAATCAAAGAACGAAACAAACGAGAAGAACATCCGAGAAGTTGATGATGAACTCAAGCGGTGCAAAAATGAAATCTCGCGATTAGAGGACTTGATATTTGACATAGAGAAGGAGAGAAATACCTTAAAAAAAGACTTGCAGGTCTCTAATTCTAGATGTCTAGAATTCGAAGGCTTGGTTGTGAAGTCTTCTCAGGTCGAAAGCGACCTAAGGCATGAATTACAAAGCTACAATAATAAGATAATTGCTTTGGAATCGGAATGTAAAATGTCTAAAAATCTAAGAACTGAAAATAATCGTGAGAACGAGCTGCTGGGAAAGAAGTATCGAGATCTTGATGAAGTATTTAAGAAAAGCGATCGAGAAAGAAAAGAAGTGAGACAAGAGCTGATTATAACGCAAAGCAAATTGCAAGACCTGGAATACAAATACGAGTATGAGTGCAATGAACGAAACTCACTGTTTAAACAGCTGGAAGAAGCAACTGGTCAACTGTCTGCCGCTCTCGACAAAACCCTCAATCTAGAGCAGAAAGTCGCAGAACAGACGATTCTTTTAGATGTGGCCAACCAGGAAGTCGATGGGAAGGACGAGGTTATTCGTCAGCTGAAGAGCAGCAAGATGTTTTTGGAGGGGCAGAGAGATAACTTAAAGCAAACTGTGGCGTCCGGAAAGGAAGACTCTGAACGTCTACAACAAGAGATTACTCGTTTCCAACGCGAAAGCCTTCAGCTGCATAAGAGGGCGGCTGAACTGGAGTCAAAGCTTTCAAAAATGGTCGCAGAAAAAGAGCGAGCTCGAGAGGACGTCAATAAATACAAAGACGATTTATTTTCTCTCACGAGTCGCCTGGATGAGTCACAAGAGGAGAAAGAAGATCTTGAACACCGACTTGAGGAGTACAAACAAAGCGCTTTAAATTACAAAAATGAAGTTTTGACGTTCCAGCGGCAAGTCACAGAGCTCACTGGTCAACATGACGTGTTAAAGGAGACATTGGACGCAAAGGAAGGATCTATGGGGCAGTTACGAGAGTCTAAGAGAATTTATGAGGAAGAAACTGAACGATTACAAAATCTTCTAAAGGAAAAGGAAAAAGAGAACGATTTGTTGACCACAAAGAGGAAGGAGTTGGAAACTAGTTTGAGCTCTGCGTTGCAACAGCTAGCAGAAGCAGAGAGCACACTTAAGGCGAATCAAGAAACTGTTAGAAGACTAGAAGGGGAAGCAGATTCTCTGAGAAATAAACTGGAGGATATGGAAAGAAAGCTGACAGAACTCAGAGAGAGGGAAAATGAAGTCCAACGAAATAATATTGTTTTAAAATCACAGATATCAAGTTTAGAATCTGGTTACCAGGCTTGCCAAGGGGATCGTAGCGACCTGGAGGAAGAAACCCAGTCTCTCCGAGATGAACTGGAGAAAACAAGAAAATTACGAGACGAAGAGCTTGAAGAACTCGACAAATTACGATCCGAGGCGCAAATGAGCAGAAATAAAGTGTATTCTTTAGAAACGCAGATACAACGAATTGAAAGAATCAAGAATAATCTGGAACAACAAGTCAATACATTGACACCTGGGAGTAATGACACTAACGGTGAACAGATCCGTCTCCAAAGAAGAGTCCAAGAACAAGATATTCTCCTTGAGTCTCGCAGCAGAGACTGTGCAAGCAAAGAGGAAACCATTGAAATGTTTAAGGCGGAAAACACCACCCTGAAAGTGGATGTCAGGAGTCTGCAGGAGGAAAATGTTAGTATCAGGTCAAGTATAGAATTGCTTCAACGTAAAAAGGATGCTTCTGATAAGGAACTATTCGATGCTTTGAAGAAAGGTTCAGAGTATGAGCTTCGCCTTGCCACGGCACAGGAGGAAAGCGATGAGTTGAACAGAGAGCTGGTGGAAAAGCAGGAAAAAATTTCCAGTCTGCAGGAGGAATTGTATCGAGCTCTGAAAGATCTGGCGAGTGTAAGACACGAACTGGAAGATGTACAATCTCGCGCAAAAGAAAGTAAAGATATAGTCGCTGATTTACAGCAGCGCCTTGATGAGAAAGAAACAGGTTTTGAGACAAACAAAAACACTTACGAGGAGAAGGACAACAAGATTGATTCGTTACAATTAGAGGTCAGCACACTAGAACAAGAGCTAAAATCCTTGACAGAAGAATTGGGTAACGAGAATGAAAGACACAAGCACACTCAAGAAGAAATAGCTAAATCGCAGACGGAATTAGAAGCATGTGAAGCACGTGCAGCCAACTTGGAGGACACTGCAACACGTCTTAGAAAGGAAAAAGATGATTTGAAGAAGGAGGCTTTGTCGAATCAAGCTGTCGTTGCTGATCTCACAGAGAGATACCAAGCCTTACAGAGGGAACACGAGGGCCAAGAACACAAGGCTATGTCACTGCAGCAAAAGCTCACCTACTTAGAGGAAAGATACAGGAGTATATCTGAAGATAAAGACAAACTCAAGGAAGAGTACCATGTGCTCAAACGAGATACATCCGAGATGAAAATTGCACTGGATAGCGCTCAGCGAGAAAAAGGCAAACTTGAGGGCGAATTGGCAGTTGTGAAACAACAGAGCATAGACCTGAAAAGTAGAGTAACTGTAATTCTTCAAGAAAAAGACAAATCTTCTGTGGAAATCTCATCCATGAACACTTCACTAACAACATTGCAGGCGGACTACAACACGATTCTTTCTCAAAAGGAAGAAAAGGACAAGGAAATAGTTGAACTTCATAAAAAATTGTCCAAAAATGTGTTTGAGCACGGTGAATATGAAAAAACAAAGGTTTCTTTACAAGGAGAGGTCCAAGCACTTCAGAGAAAGGTGGACGAGTTGGAACACACTGTAGAGTATTTAGAACAAAAAGACAAACAGCTTCAAGGAGAGTTCATCGATTCTCACAAAAGGATAACAGCACTCGATCAAGAACTCATTGTGGCTAAGAACAAAATTACCAGAATGGAGGCCTTTGGTGGTGTGGAGAAGGAGAAGATGAAAGTCCTTAGCGATGATCTTTTCAATGCGGAGCAGAAAGTAGCACAACTTGAAACTGCTTTGACGTCAAGTCGAGAGAAGGAGTCACAGCAACAGAACGACCTCATGGCTGCTTACAAGAAAGCAACTGACTTTGAGGTGGCTTACCAGACAAGTCAGACGGCGAAGAACCAACTACAGCAGGATATTAACATGTACAGAAATAAATTTACAACAAGCGATCGTAAATTGCAAAGCGAGATTAAAAACAGAGCACAGCTTGAAAGCCAACTTCAAGACGCAAAATTCAAGATTGAAAATCTGAAGACAGAGGTGGTGAAACATCAAAGAAAACTAACCCAACAGCAACAGGAATATGAAACCACACAAAACGATACTGAAAACAAAACCAAGGTTATTGAGAATCTTCAATCATCTAAGAGGAGCCTTGAAAATGAAGTCCATGATCTTCGAAGAGATCTCACAAGTTTAAAATTGACTTCTGAAAAACTTAGTCACGAGAACAAAGAATTGCAGAATCAATTGGAGGTCAGTCAAGAGCGCCTGGCAGATGTGGAGTCTACCGCTGAGTTGAGCACCATAGAGAACGACAGACTCAGAACAGAGGTACTGCACCTGGAAACGTCGTATCAGGAAGCGCAGCTGGTATGCCAGATGCTACAGAAAGAAAAAGAAGTTCTTAATTCTCAGCTCCTCGAGGCTGCTGCCCCAGATTCGGTAGATTTTGGATCGACGGATGACTCCCTGAAGAAGGAAAAGGAGGATCTAGAAAGTCAGCTCTCCAAAGTTGAAAAAGATTTAGGATCATTGAAAACTACTCATGAGGACATGTTGACAGCGAAAACTAAGGCTGAGGAACAACTGGATGCAGTGAGGAAAGAACTAACTGACTTACAGTCAAGTTATCAAACTCTTCGGTTGGATAATAACAGAAACGTTCTGGAGCTTGGAAATGCTAAAAAGCGATTAAGCGACGTGGAGGTGTCTTGCGAAGAAATAAAACGAGCTAAGGAGAAGTTGCAAGGGAACTTCACTGACGCAGAAAGGAAGCTGGTCTCCCTTGAAGCAAGTTATGAATTGTGCGAAAGCCAGAAAAACGACGCTACCAGAGAGTTGTCAAACATGGAAAAAAAGCTTGCCCTGTTGGAATGCTCTTATAACAGGATTCACGATAGGGAGACAGAGTTGGAGCAAGAAATTCTTGACTCGCACAAGAGGGTTACAGAATTAGATTATGAGCTGCAAGCAAAGAAGGGGCTCCTTGAGGATGCACAAAATGTTGTGCAAGACATGGAAGAAAGGAATGACGTCCTACAAGTAGAAGTCCTTGACTTGCAAGGGAAGATTAATGAGTTGGAAGCCACTTGTGAAATGTGGAAAGAAAAGGCAAATAGTTGGGAAGAAGAGGCCAAAGAGGCAGAACGTAGAGTTAACAATGCGGAAGAGGTTTACAAATTTGGACAACTTGAGAAGACGGAACAAGAGAAAGAGCTGACCATCTTGAGAGACAGCATCTCAACCTTGGAGCGTGAAATTCAAGAAGGAATCAGGGAGAAAGAGGAATTACTATCAGAACTGGATGATTTAAGGAACACTAGTTTCACTGATCAAGACGATGTGAACAACCTGAAGACAGAAATAAAGGATTTACAAGGGAAAATCTCGAACAGTAACCGAGAATTTGACGAACAAGCGATCGCTTTAGAGGAATGTAGGAGACAACGGGAAACACTGGAAGACGAACTTGACAGGCTTAAGAGAGATTTATTGGACAAAGAAAGATCCAACGAGGATCATGAGAGAGAAAATAACGGGATGCAACATGAGCTAGAGGTGATCAAGGATGAACTAGTAGAAAAGGAGAGGCTACTGAAACTATGTGAAGAAGAAAAGGAAAAGGTTCGCAATGAGATGATTACAGCACACAATCTGGTATGTACACTGCAAGATGATTGATAGATCGAGTGAGTCAGACCCTCGGGCTGCAGCCAGGAAATGGAGTTCTTGAGGAAGAAAGGTGCTGATGGCAGAGAAGGAAGTACAAACTTTTAAAGACCAAGAATGACTCAGTGAGGAAAGTCTTGTTGATGGGCGCTTTTCGGGCAGCACCGATCGAGAATCCAGTGCAACAGGACATCCGAAGCTTAAGGAATGAACTCCAAACCAGCACTGATAAATACCGTGAGCTCGAAAGGTTTTGTAAAGAAAGCGAAGACGAGAAACTCGGCCTTCAAGAGAGCTGTTGGAAACACACAAGAAAGCATCAGAAATGGTGATGGCACATCAACATTGTCACCAAGAAAAAGAATCATTCCAGATGAAATAGCAAATTAAAGAGAAGACTACAGGAGCAAGGAGATGCAATGGATGGTACTAAAGACGGAGCGCTTAATCTTCAAGACGAACTTCTGGATTTACACCGAAAACTCTCTACCACGGAAAGTATGTACGATCGTTCTCAAGACGACAACAAAAGACTTCAGTCAGGTTTGGAGGATGCAGAGAAAAAATTAGCACTCTTGAAAATGAGCTTTTCCTTGTCTCGCGTCATGAAGTTACACAACTTAGTAATGCCTCTGTTGGCATTGAGGAGAAAGCTTTCCTTGAAGAGAAGCTGCATTCTGTCGAGACCAGGTATGCAGAGTTAGAAGTGACCTACCAACGTATCGTGCAAGAGAAGAAAGAAATCTCTGATGAACAACAAGCAAAAAGTGAGGAGTTATTTCGTATTCGGAGGCTACTGGATGAAAAGACCAAAGAAGTGGATTACTTGCAAGAGCAGCTGAATGATCGCAGCAATAAATCAATTTTAGAAACGAATCGTTTACGAGATGAACTAGAAGAAACTCTCGAGAGGCTACATAAGAGCGAATCTGAATTATCGGCTAAAACTTTCGAGTATGACCGGGCAGTCGATGACCATCAACGAGTAGTGTTTGAGAAAGAAAGCCTCAACAGCGATCTCAACGCTCAAATAAGTTCTCTTATTTTGAAGTGTCCACCTTGAAGAGAGAGCTGGTGTATACCCGGGAAAACAAGGACAGCTGGGACGAGGAAAGGAAGAATTATAGAGAAGAAGCTTTTAACTTGAGGAAAGAAAAATCACGCGCCGATGAAGAACTTCGTCTAATAAAGATGATTATGAGAATATCAAGGAAAGGTTTTCCGTTATGAAGACAGAAAAAGGTCATTGTGATGAGGAAAATGGTAGGCTCAAGAGGAAATACAAGCGGCAAACTCGAGATTGACCACCTTAAACGAGAGATGTCAATGAGTAAATACGAATATGACTCATTTGAAAATGAAAAGAGCAGCTTTAAGGAAGAAATTAAACACCCTTAAAGTCAGTAGATCTGAAGTTCAAGAGGAACTTTGGCGGGTGAAACGAGAGCTAGAGAAATTACAGCGGGAGGCTGGAACTAGAGAACGAGATCTGGAGGCATGGGAAAGAGAGAGATCGACGCTACAAGACGAAATCAAGACTTTCCAAAGCGAAAAGATAAGTCTCACTAAAGAGAATAGAGAACTGACGCGAGAAATAGAAAGACTGATGGCTGATATAGCATCCAAAGCTGAAATAACCGAGGATGTAGGAAAAGTGAGACGCGAAAGGGAGGAATTCTTCTACGAATACACAGTGATCAAAGAGAAGTACACCAGGATTGAAGAGGAACGCAGTATATTCCTGATCGAGAAACAAACCTTGGTCCAAGAGAAGCAGAATCTGGAATTTGATCTTAATGACTGTAAGAACAAGTTGCAAAGGTTTGAAGAGTCTAATAGTTACTTAGAAGAGGAAAAACGTCGTTTGGAGTACGAATTGAAAACGGCTCAGGATCGGCTTTTGATCGTCGAAAGGGAGTTCGATTCCAGAGCAATGGAAAAACAGAAAATCTCTGAGGAAGTCAGCGGCATGCGTTTTGAAATAAGAAAAATGGAAATTGAGCTGCAAAATGCTCAGAGGAAACTGGACGATGCGAACGATGACATCATCGCCAAACAGGGTCGACTTGAGAGACTGGAGGGAGAACTTGGAGATCAAAGACGAAAGTGCAAGTTACTTGAGCTGAACCGAGAGCGCAAGGCCAATGAGGTTAAAAACCTGCAAGACCGGATTGACGAGCTCGAGCGCGAGATTCAGAGCTTGCAAGATGACTTGATTCTAAGCCACAGAGCATATGAGCAGTGTAAGAGACAACTGGAAGACTTTGAATTGTCTGATGACCAAACAGAAACATCCACGCTTCGTGTCGATGTCACGGAAAGGCCTCAGCAGACAACGACTCTGGACATTGATGTGAAACCACAGGTTACAACACTGGACATCAATGTGGCACCACAGAGGACATTTGAATACAGCTTTACACCACAAACAGAAGAGTCATACGTAACTCCGCAGACAACAACTGAATACAGCTCTGCGCCACCGACCTCAAGAACTCAATTTGACGCCAGACCTCAAAGAACTTCGGAATACAGTTTTACTCCACAGACCACTATTACAGAACTCGAAATAAAGACACAAACAACTACACTCGACATCGACGTCCAAGAACGTCACGAAACGACTGAACTGGAAATTGATATTGAACAAGAAGCGAAAAATGCACCAAATGCATCATGGTCCACCGGACGTGCCTCATCTTTTCAGGTGTATAGGGACCGGAAGTATGGACCTGTGGAATTTGCTCTCGAGGAAGAGGAGGACGGGGGATATGAGATTGCACAAATTGAAAGCAGGAGAGAGCCAAGAAGAAGATGGAAGTATTAAGATCCTAGTGATCTTGGAAGTTTTAGGGTTATTATGGAGATTGGGATGACTAGGACTGTGACTGCGACAGTGGGGTGACTTTGACCATTTTTTGGAGGATTTTGGAGAAAATGAAAGGTTTAAGATTCTGATGTTCTTAAACGTTTAGAAGTAACAATATTCTGATCACAATTTGTTGGGATAATGGTCTCAAGCTTTGAGATGACTGTGGCCATTGTTAGATTCTCTGGCAGATACTGGACGTTTTAAGATCTGATGTTCTTAGACGTCTTGAGTGTTATCCCACTTTATTGGGATAACTGTGACGCAAGCGTTGGGATGGCTGTGACCATTTCAAACTTTGCTGTACTTTGCTTTGTTATGTAAGTGTGATTTTGTGCCCCATGATGCTGTGTACTCTTTGCATTTAGATACCTTTTCTCGGAAGCGCGTTTTTAAGATTTAATTTTTGTCGCTTAAGATATTTTAAACACAATCAATGGTCAATTTACTGATATGAAAGCCTACGTGCTTTTCTTAGGAAAAATTTTCTAAATCATACATTCTTTGTATTAGGCAATTGTTATTTTATGTTAATGATTAATGAAAAAAGGGTTCTCTTAGGAGTCTTCATCTGCCAGAACGTACCATGTGGCATATATATGTAGCTTTTCTACCGTGTAAATCTCTATGGAAATGATTTTTGAAAAAGCTAGGTTTTAAGTTGTAACACTTTGTATTAAGAGTGTCACTGCATTTATCTTAGTACTACAGGTGTTGGTAGTATTGTAACTCGTCAATCGAGAGATACACGTTTAAGTTACATTTTTTTTTCAAATGATTCAAAAGCCGTTATTAAACGTGAGGGGTATTATAGGGAATTACTCATATGACTTCAGGAGAATGCTTAACGCACGTTTTAAGTCTTCATAGAATTATATTTAAATTCAGTCGAATTTGGTTTTCTTATAAGATTTTGTATGGCTTCAGGTCAACCAAGATCGTTTCAATGAGTATCTATTCCTTGATAAAAAAGACATTAATAAAATGTGTGGTCTTGTTTTGCCCGTTAATGAATCATCCAGTTTAGCTTGGCACCTCGTGAATCATTAGACAGTCGAACCTGTGTCCAGAGGTCACCCACAGGGAACGACGCAATGACTGCTTACTAAAGGTTGACGCAGATTACAGGTTGTACAGAATAGGAGTAAAAAAAAAAGCGATGAAAAACGCATTTTGTTTGCCATAATTGACCACTTAATTTACAAAAATTCACTCATAAATACTACTAACATTGATTTTGGGAGAGAATCGTGGATTAAATTGTACTTGAAAGATTATTCTTAATTTTATTTGAGTACCTGCGCTTTTTAGTGACCGTACAACACAAGTAGCGGACAGTACAAACAGACCGTTAGGACTGAGTAAAGGATGACTTTGACCCCTAAATGGAAGTAAAAATTGGAGTACTTTAGGGAAAAAATTTTGGGACTTTTAAAAAAGACCGCTAAATACAGGGTGACCGCTTACTACTGTGCTGCTTAATACAGGTACCATTGTACGTTTCCTTTCACCCTTTCACTCCCAAGATGTCATCATTAACTCTCCTTACTGTCTGCCATTCAATTATTATTATGCTTGTTCGGAGAATTTGGTATTGGATCAACTAATAATCCCTAAATTAATATCATTCTTAATTTTCATCCCCTTTCTGTCTGACATTGTATAGATTTTGTAGGGAGAAATTCTGTCTTGGTCAGTTATAGGAGTTAAAGGAAAACACCTTTAACGAATATTTCGGTAACGTGAGTGGGAAAGCGCATACCGTAAAAAAAATCAAGACCACGAACGTTGAAAATATTATCAGTTGGAAGTTGATAAAAGTCAAATTAATGAAGGTTGCCAACTGCGACAAACGCTAGCGCACAAAACTTAACCTAATTTGCCTAATTAAATGCTAAAATTTATCTCTAAATCAACCTGACTACAATTTTCAAAATACATTTTAACTAAGCAAAAAACTTTAAAGAAATGAATCTAAATTTTCAATTTCTTTTACTGAATTTTACGGTCAAAGTTTTCAAAAATTTTCGTTTCAATGATTTTGAATTATGTAAATTTTCGTTTTCTGAGCGAAAAAGTTTTTTTCATTAAGGTCTGAAAAATCCGATGAGATACATTAACGCTCTAAATTTGCCAACGGAGGCAAATTCAATTGCCGTGCTCTTGTTAAATATCCTCGTCCAATGTTACTTCCAGAAATCAAATAAAGATAAAATTCAATAACAATTATCGTATACGTGCATAAATCTTAAACAGACGCTGTTGTGTTTTGAAAAATATTGCTCCAGTTTTGAGCTTTCTTTCCTGTGCATTGTAAATGGATATATTTGCGAGCTGTTTATTCAGGCTCGACTTAAATTGATGAATCAATATAACAGGTATGAATGTTTGCAGCAGCAATATCAGATTATATTCTGCGCCAAAATTTGAACAAATCAATGAAAATGATTGATTTGGCCAGTATTCAAATGTCAGAAATTTTAGACTCTAAGTTAAGTTCGTTTTTTTCACAAAATTAAATGACAGGTCGTACAATGCATCAGCCAATCTGGTGCCAGTTAAAAAAAAACTGGTCTCCATAGTTTCAGAAAATGACACGTACACCTGTCGTAAACTTCACAACTGACGAATCACAAAGAAAAAGAAGGAAACGGGAAATAACAACAAATGGCTTTTTTGCATAATAGATATCAGCCGCTTTATTCCTGATTAAATGGCCTCTTACAAAATTTCACGAATAGAGAACTCATGACATTGTGGTTTCACCGAGAGCCGAGAAATTTGAAGACAACTTCAGGTGCTAAACGTCCAAAATCTATCGTCAGGGATGTATCGATGGGAATTTTGACTTTGCGGTGAATAACAGTCAGTATATTTCTTCGGGTAATAATTTCAGTTTCAGACTTTGCGGTGTGCATTTTCATCACGCATAAAAATAAGCTACGTTCGTTAGCGAACCTGGAGAGTGTTGCAAAGAAGGAGTCCTATCTATAACGTGAAGAGGCAGAAAGTCAATACAAAAGCGTCTTTATCTCATGAGGATCCTCCAGTAACGTACATGGTTTATTTTAGCTTCAAAAGTCGTCGCGGCATGCTTGCCGCGACTTAAAAGCGACTATTAACGCTGGATTATTTTCGACTGATTGAATACATGGCAAATTACGCACAGGAAAAAGAACAGATTCACGAACAGCTCGAACTAGCAAAGGAAACCCTGAACAAATTAAGGGCGCTTACGGATCCGAAAAGCGACTCGGAGAATTTCCATGGTATATCGAACGGTGAATCATCCACAATGAACGGAGAAAGTGAATGGGATGGTTACCGAGAGCTCAGGCAAGACAGCGACGAGGGAGCAAGTTCTGGAGTAGGAATGGAATCGCCAAATTTGGATCTTAGCCCGCACGAAAGTACAGATTTTATAGAAGGTGATAAATCACGAGGGGCGCGTGATAGTCTGGTGAGGGTGCTGGGTCTTCAAGTATCGAAATTAGAGGACGATCTAAAAATGTCACTGTTGTCCTATTTTGAACAAATGGAAGCCCAGAAAGAAGATTTAATCTCTAGCTTTGAAATTATGCACGCGCAGCTTTTAAGGCATCAAGAATCTTGCCAGCAACATCGTGAAGAAGAAGCAGAGAAGGATGCTTTAATCGAGCGGCTGAAAGCTGCTAAACAAACACTTGAAACGGATGTGGATACATTAAAACGAGAGAATATGCTACTAAAAGCGACGGGTAATTCTCGCCCACGTGAAAATGGACTCCGTGGTTATCGAATAAAACCTGGTTACGTTGAGCATGATGACCTTAGCGAAACACTCATGAAAGAAAATTCTCGTTTAAGGGAAATGCTTCGTAAATACGAATCAAATGATTATGCTAGACTTGAAAGAAAAGTCGCTCTTCAGGAAAAGCTTTGCGAGTCTTATAACAAAGACATGAGCTCTAAAGATAAAAAGCTTAATCGCTTGGAAGCTGAAAACAAAGGTTTACATGAAGATATGAAAACACTTCAAGACGAAATTTTGAGGGTGAATGCAACACGTTTGAATTCAGAGCGAGATAATACAAAATTACAGCAAGAATTGCAGTTTAGCGAGGAGCAAATAAACACTTTGAGAGAAAAGCTTAGTAGCTCGGAGCAAGAGCGTTTGTATTTACAGCGTTGCATAAGCGACGCAAATTCCAAAGCAAACTTGCCTGAACTGGAGAAAGGCATTTTGGTGCTACGAGAAAAGTGCGAAAGTTACAGAGATAAGTTGAACGACAAAGAACGTTTCCTTGAATCTGTGTGCAAGGAGAAACAAGGATTCATAAAAGCGATCGAAGAGCTGAAAAGAGAACTGGCCGCTGTTCGAGGCGAAGAGAGGTCGCTGAAGATAGAAAACGAAAGACTACAGAAAGAAAACGCAGATCGGGAGATTGATCGTTTGAGCTCAGAAACGACTACTGAAGCACAAGGAAGCGCAATTTCTAAAATGAAGCTGCATCTACACGAATTGCAAGGAAAGGTTGATGAATTGGAGCGGCAAAAGAGACAACACGATGACAAAGAAGCGCAGTTAAGTCAGGATGTTCTCGCGAACTTGGAAAAATACACCCAAGTTGAGCAACAGTTGTATCTCGCTAAGAAAGAACTCGCACAAGTACGCGGATTTTACGAGTCCAGTGAGGAAAAGAAGAGAGATCTACTAGCAGAGGCTGAGAGGTCTAAAGAAAAAATTTCGATTTTAGAGAGAAGGGTACAATCCAAGAAAGTGAATGAAGAAGACGAGCAACGAGTTAGTGATATTGAGAAGGACGTCCAAGAACTGAACTTGGAAAATCAAAGATTGAAGGAAGATTACGAAACAAGCAAAACAGAAATCGAAGAGTTGGAAGAAGCATTGCAAAGCGCACGGGAACAAAACTCTTTGCAAAGAATGAGATTAGACGCTCATGAAACTCTCATGAAGAGGAAAGATGAAAGAATTAAAGAACTACAGAATGAACTGTTGGAGCTTCACAACCAAATGGATGCATTAACCGATGAAATTCTCGGGAAAAATCGTCAGATGGAAGGTCTACGAATGGCGAAGATGTTGCTGGACCAAGAATTGGACCTACTAAAATCTGGAAAATTACCGATGCGGTCACCCCAAAAAGAAGGTGCAGCTAAAGATTCCTGGCCATTTAACCCCACAGCGGGTCCGGCGAGTCCAGATAGCGGGTTCTCAGACCTGGAGAGAGAAAAAGCTATTGACAAACTAAGAAGAGAAATTCTCATCCAAAATAAATTTCATCCTCAACAACCCGTTTTGTTCGAGGAAAATGTGGCAACAAACGAGGACAGTAAAACGAAAGCTGCACTTGCACTGGAAGCTCGCAGGCTTAAAGAAACTGAGAAGCGACTGGCGGACGTCCTTGCTGAGAACGAAGAGCTTAAAGATCGTGAAGAGGAAGCAAGGAGCTTACAACTTCAAATCGATTCGAAGCTTCGTAAGATGATGGAAGAGAACAAGGAATTGAGAGAAAAGGAGAAGGTACTCGCGCAAGCATTGAAGGAAAACCACAACATTAAATCACGGGTGGAAAATCGCGTGGAGCAAAATAACCCGCAGCAGGAGAAACTTGAAGATATTTTGCTTTTTGTCGACGAGCCGATAGAGACAGCCATTTTACAACCTGTTGTGGAGGCAGGTTTAGAGAATGATGTGGAATGTTTAGAAAGTGAACCTGATGGAACACTCATAAATTTTGCCGATGAACAAGATGGTCCGTCTATGAAACCTGTGATCGAAGGTGTTGATGAAATTCAAACCAATGAGAGGGAGCTGGAAGATAAAGTTCGAGATTATGAAATATGTCTGGCCAAGATGGCAGAAGATAAGGAACAATTATTGTCAGAATTATCAAAAACTCAAGAAGACCTAAAAATTATGGAGAAGAATTGTATCTCTGTTCAGGAAAACAAAGACAATTTTCAAAAGATAATGCAAGAGGAACTATTTGCAAAAGATGAAGAGGTTGCCAAGTTACAAAAAGAGCTGTCCGCGTTATGCAATGAACGAGAGGATCTAAAATCCTTTGTAAATAGCTCCAAGGAAACAGGTTCTCACGTTGAAGAAGAGTTGTTAAGGGCCCAGAAAATTATTCTGGATTTTGAAAGAAATCAAGGACTTTCACGCGAGAGAGAACAATCTCTGCAAGAACTACTTCATAAATCAGAAGATAGCAATGCAAATTTGCAGGTACAACTAAGTGAAGCCCAGAAACAATGCCGAAATGCAGACCAAGATGCTAAAAATTTGCAGCAGCAGATTCTTCACTTGCAACGGGGTTCTGTAGAATTGGAACAAGAGGTTAATGATTTGCAAAAAATGCTCTCTGAGGTAACAGAGAAGGAGAGGGCTGTATCTGAACAGCTTGAGAAGTGCTCCGATGCCCAGGAGAAGCTGCAAAGAGCACAAGAAGTTATAGTGGAGCTGGAGAGACAACAGGAAATTTCACGCAACACAGAAGAAACCCTAAAAGCAAATTTAAACCAATCTGAAGAGAGCTATGCCAATTTGCAAGTTCAGGTGGGCGAGAAGGGGCGTGAGTATCAGAGTATGGAACAAGAGGCGACAGCGTTATTACAAGAAATCTCTCTTCTTCAGGAGGGTTCCGCAGAATTAGAGAGGGAAGTGAACGAGTTACGAGAAAAGATGGCTGAAGGAGAAGAGAATGAACAAAAAGCTTCTGAGAGTTTGAGAAATTTGCAAATAGAAAACGAACACTTGCAAGAACAACTGGTGAAGGCCAAAAACAGTTTAGAAACTTCACTACTGGAAAATAAAGATGAGATTTTAGCGCTGAAAGAAGATATCAGAGAGAAGGAAAATCAGATAGAGCAACTTCAAGACGAATTAAATCTCTCTGAACAACGATATAGTGAAATTAAGTCGTTATCGAGCAACAATCAAACCGAGATCTCTGATCTTCATGCAGAACTCATTGAAACCAAAGAGCAATTTTACACGGTTTCACAAGAAAAAGGAAGACTTATCCACAATTTGAAAGATGTGGAGCACACCATTGCAGAACAAGATGAAAAGATCCAAGCTTTGGAGTTGGAGAGGAAAGAAAATAAGAAGATTATATCTGAGAAAGAGAACAAAGTGGAAGATCTTGTCGATAAGCTTGAAGATTACGAAAGTGAAAATAGTAAGTTGGGAGCAGAAAACGAACGTCTGAGAGAAAAATTGGAAGAAGCAGCGGAAACGCAAAGTGAAATGGAACGATTACTGGCTGAATCTAAAGGAGAAACGAAAGAATTTGAGCAGCAGCTATCAGCAGCTCATGAAAGTATAACAGATTTGGAAACAGCTTTCGAGAGAGGCGAAGACAAAAATGCCCAAATTGGGGAAAACTTGCGCGAGGCCAAAGAAAGAATTGCAAAACTTGAAATGCAGCTGGATGAGTCACAAAGAGAGAGTAGGGAATTCGAAAGAGATTACAATGATGCAGAGAAGGACCTTGAAAAAGCACGCGCGTCTTTGGATTCAAGCAAGGAAAAGATTGCAGTTTTGGAGAAAAAACTGAGAGCAGCAGAGGAGAGTATTGCAGAACTTGAAATGGCTAGAGATAATGGACTATCAAACGAACAGTTCTTACAGCAAAAGTTTGCAAATGCAAAGGAGAAAATTGACAAAACCGAAGCAGAAAACAATGACTTGAAGGAGAGACTGACAAAGATGGAGAGGAAGTTCAATGATTCACTTTCCAAACAACAAACACTTGCAGATAAGAAAGAAGAACTGGAGAAGACAACCAATGAAATTCGCCACGAGCTTGAGTATGAAAGAGAGAAACGTTTAACTTTGAAGCAGAAACTCGAAACCAGAGATAGAGATAATGAAGTTATTCAAAGAAAAGTGAACTTGTTGGAGAAGAGTAAAGCCGAGAATGAGGACATTCAACACAGAGACATGGAAGAAAAAAACAAGTTGCGGGAAGAATTATCGAGGACGAAAAAGATGTTATCCGAATTGGAAGCAACAAGAGAAAATCAAGAAGAAAACATCAACGAAATGGAAGATTCGTTAAGAGAAATGCGAGGGAAAACTGCCTCTCTTGAGCAGAGGCTGGAAGATGCTACACGAGATAATGCAGACCTACATGAGGAACTTGAAGAACTTAACCGAAAGTTAAAATACTCGAAGGAAGAAAACTTAGAATTGGAGAAACGCTGGCAGAAACAGAAAGAAATCAGTGATGAATTCAGGAATAATTTAGCAGAACGTGAAGAGAGCGCTTTGAACTCAAACTACAACCGTGATGCAGCCGAACGAGCTCTGCAGTCTGTGAAGAAGGATCTCGCGCGCAAAGAAGCCAAGTTGAAAATGCAGAAAGAACACATTGATGACTTGGAAAATGAGTCTGAAAAAGTCAACAAGAAACTCAGGGAAACCGAGTTGTCCTACAAGAAAGTAAATATCGAGAATGAAAGGCTTTCAAAAGAATTAGCCGACACAAAAGCCAAGCTAGCGAAGTTGGAGGCGATGTATAAAGAGAAAGCAAACCTTCCGACGGATTCCGAAGTTGCGGTCGCGAGAGTGTCGGAGTTGCAGTCTAATCCGGAGAGAGCAGATAAATTGATTCGAGACTGGTCAGACAAGTTAAGCACCGCTCAAATCAAAGTAACCGACTTGGAAAACGAACTCCTAAAAGATATAAAGAAACACGAAATAAGGGTGCAAAGGACATCAATGGGAGGTAAGGATTGGAGGAGAAAAAGCGCTGATAATCTGTCAGAGTACGGAAGGCCGAGCAGAGCACGACAGCGACCGAACAGGAGCCGAGACAGCTCCGTCGATTCACTTCGATCAACTCAGTCCATGTTCGACTTTTTCGACGAAAGTAGTGTACTTAATGAAGACAGGGCACCCAGTAATTTATCTAGGGAGGATATGCCTGTGGAATCAGATAATGAGAGCACGATTGGTATCCCTGTTGTGAATGTAATTCCATGCGATAGTGTTACTGCTGATAAGGTAAAAACAAACACACCCAAACAAGAACGTTCACAGAAATTGGACGATGATAGCAGGGAAGTCTCTGGTGTCCAATTTAATAAACCAGTCAGAGTAGATACTCCTGATACCCCAGCTACCGAGGACATTATTGACATTATAGAGCCACACATCGATTTCACGTCACCAGTTCTCGAAAATTCGCTAGGAAAGCAAACAACTTCACTAGGGATGACAGAAGATCTGTTCGATATTACTCGAGATTTACCAGATTTCCACACCGATTACAGCCATGCTGACATGACTGAAACGCCGAGTGAAAAACAAACTGCAGAAGACTTCGCAGACGATCTGATTGACGGAAATAACTCCTACATTGATTACCAACGATCAGCGGTCACTGAATCTCCACCAAGTCGAGCAACTTTGACGCATACGGCAGATGATGGTCTTGATTTAGGAGTAGATGATGCTGTTACCTCGCAGATCGACTATGAACCGTCACAGGAATACCAACAACCGCTGTTGATTAAACCACCTTCAGATGATCTGTTTCAGTTTGAGTCCCAGGCCTCTTACACCTCCACCCTGACAAACGTCACTGACCTGACTTTGCAATCACCATCTCCCCCTGTATTTCCTGAGCAAACTCTGCTGGTCTCGTTTGATCCGTTAGATCTCCCACAACCTCAGTCTCAAGACAAGAACGATGAAGAAATCCTCGATCCCTTTGAGGAACTAATGAGAATGAGAGAAAACCAACAGAATGTCGACGGCAAAGCAACTGGCATAAATGACAATGGTGATGTCTTTTTTGACGTCACAGATGACTTACAAAGCGACGATGCTGATGTCACGACGAACGATGACGTAGATAGTGTTGATGTTGACATCACTCACGTTAAACCAAACAACAACTCCTACACTAATCACAAGACGCTCGGCGACGTCATTAACTCGCCGAAAGAATCCGCTCCAGGCCCTTTCAATACTAAAGATACAAAGGTTGACGGAGGACAACCAAGCAACTTGCCAATTGGAATTGGCGATATAAATCATGTGACAAGAGCTAAGGGTAATGTCGTCAACTCTCAAGAAATAGCTGAACCGGGACCAGTCCCTCAACCAAGGAAATTTAAAGACAAATTAAAACCTGCACTGTTTCCTCGAGGGAGCAAGAAACAGAAGAAAGAAATAACAGAAGCTCCGCAGTACAGTGTTATGATTATGGTAGACGATGTAATTGTGCCAGCGCCTTCGGACAAAAATTCAAGCTCAACTCGAGAGGAAAAGACGAAGAAGAAGCGAAAGGCTATGACTGCCAACATCGAGCAAGGTGACGAGATTTTTAAATCACCAAGTGAAATAAGGAGAGAGTTGGAAGAAGCCAGTAAAGGTGGCCAATTAAAACAAACTACATCCAAACAAAATGAACGAAAACAGAAGCAGAAAGTTACTGAAAAAAAATCTAATCAGTACCACATTGAGGAAAAAAAGAAAGAAGTAGTATTGGAGAAGGGTGAAGCTGAAGATCAGGATGAGGCAATGGGAAAAGGACGGCTCCAGAAATTAATAGCAGCTTTTGATAAGAAATAGAATTGATTTTTTTTTTTTAAATCTTTACATTTGTTACAACGGTAGAAAATGTGAGTCTTTATGGAGCGAAAACACATTCTAGCCAGCCTGGGAAGTTGGTAAAAATTTTACAAAATAATAATTCAAAGTAATATCTTTCAACAACGTAAAACTAATTTTTTTATTATTATTGTTCTATTTGTATATAAATTGTAATGTATGGATAATCTCCAAATACCCATGGCCTCAAAATAAATTTTAAATGAAAATTATCTTTGCAAAAAAGATCAGGGCAACTTAAAATTCTACTGAGAAAAATTTGTGCTCAAACCCAAATAGACCCTAACATCAGTGTGCATATTCTCCATAGAGTTCTCTACATATTTACTAAAAGTGCTGAGAGGGAGAATTTGTTTAACAATCAAGAGCTCCTTAAATTTGTGATAATTTCTTTAACCCTTTAACTCCCATAATTTTTTTAGTAATTCTCCCTACTGTCTGCCATACAATTTTTATGATGTCAATTTGGAGAATTTGGTATTGGATCAACTAATGATCCTCTAATTGATATTTTACTTTATTCTCATTACTTCCATGCTTGATATTGTATTGATAGTGTAAGGAGAAATTCTGCCTTGGTCACTCCTGGGAGTTAAAGGGTTAATCCCTTTAACCTTTCTGTGTGATTCAGCATTGATACTGTAAGGAGAAATTAGATGCTGGTCACTTTTAGGAGTTAAAGGGTTAAGGAAAAGTAGCAATGAAACTTTCAAAACATTATTTTGTATATAGAGGTTATTGAATCTTTTATTTGATTCAGTTTCAAAATTTTTATTTTACAAATAACGAAAATCATAGAGAAATTCAACAGTCTAAGTGAGCTCTTCAAATATTCCACTCTGGGACCACATGCAAAGGAGACTGATGTGAAATTCAGCTTGTGGGTTTCCAAAGAGTTTCTGTTCAAAAAATAGAGTACATATATTTAATATTCATCGCTTCATGGGTTTATACAGAACCAGCATAATGACCAGCTCCCAGTTGGCTTGTTAGCTTAGTCGATAGAGCACTGCACTAGTATCACAGAGGTTATGGGTTCAAATTCTGTACAGGCCTGAATTTTTTTCAGGCCTTATTTTCACTACTGCTCAAGTAGTATTCATTGCTGCGAAGATCGCTTTCATATTCACATCTTTATCTGCAGTTCACATGTATGGTTTTCATAAATTCACAGTCATTTAGTACATATAATGTAAATATTTTTAGTCAACTTAACACAGTTTAGATGCTGATACTTTTTCATTTATATTTACAAAGTAAGATGTATTTTATAAATGCAAGAAAATGTTGTACAAACAATTAATGCTTGATTGTGTTGGCCAAATTGAGATATTTCACCTAAACAACCAAGAAGATTTTTCACAGATCTGAAACTTAATTCTTCTGACTTGTTATAGAAGGCCAAGAAAAATCTAAAATAATCCTATAAAAAGGGTAGGCTTTTATAGAAACTGTGCTCCTGCGTCAGTGGGGGAGTAGAACAAGATAATCTGGTTTTTTTCAACAGAGTTGAAGGTGCAAATTGGCCACCATAAAGAGGTTCTAAAGTTGACATTTCAGTGTTAGCCCCTCTGTCAGAGCTAATGCTCAAAATTTCAGCAAAAATAATTATAAGTTGATGGTTACTAGTATTTTGTGGCAATGGAAGATCTTACGCCATTGCATTGAATAACACAGAGTATGTTACTTCAACAGTTACATTGTATATATGGCACTGCACAAAATATAGTGATAGTTTTTTACAGGATCAAGTTTCATTGAGTTTGTTAAGATAGTCTTTGAATAAAAAGAGGAAATTAAACAGAGATGATTTAGAAATATTCTTAACAGTGTTATATTAAGAAAATAAATTTTCTGCTTGTTAGAACTGAGTGGAGTGAGTCAATATTGTGTCAGTCGGAGGCTAAGGGAATTTAAACCCCTTTACAAGCTAACATCAGTATGCATATTCTCCATACTGTTCTCTATACATTTCTTAAGGTGTTGATAAGGAGAATTTGTTCTATAATCAAGAGCCTCTTTTAACAGTTGGTGATCATTTCCTTTATTCTCCTGCCCTTGTGTGTGATTGACAGGTGATGTTGAAGGGAGTAAGTAGATTCTAGTCACTCTTAGGAGTGAAAAAGTTAAGAGTTTACATGAATGTGGTTCCTCTAATTGACTTGTTAAAAAAAAAAACAGGTTTATATACTAATCAATGAAGAATAAGTAACAGAGTTTCTCACCAAGAGTCTGGCCTGTTCTGGGGTTAGAGTGTCACCTTCTTTGCAGATTTGGAAATCGGTTTGAAGTGTTATGATACCTACGAACAAAATTATTTTGTATTATGTTGGTGCTATGCTGGCAGAAGGTGCAATAACCTACTGGCTAGTGCACCAAACTCTGGTTCAAGAGGTACAGGTTTTAAGATCTGGTGCAACTATAACATGTGCTCTAATGTAAGATTCTTTACTCTACCTGTGCCTACCGACTCAGGAGTATAAATGGGTGCTGCATGAAAGCCTGATAAATTTCTCATGAGAGGGAGCCTTTTAAGTATCAGTATTCCATTTAGGGATGAATCACTTTAAGGCACACTGGGTTTTTCTAAGTTATCAACTCTTCCTCGAAAGCACACCCAGTATATGGGGGTGTCCCAAGATGCAGCCCCGTGTAAAAAGACAAAAACATTGCACACCCCAGTTCAACAGGAAGATCGCACCTTTCATTTTGCCCACTGTTCAAATTACTAATTTCTAAAAGTGATAAATCCCCACCCCCCTCCCCCCCAAAAAAAGAAATAGAATAGAAAAAAAAAATGACAACAAAAAAGGCCTTTTATTCCTGTACACACAAATATGTAAGGTACCTTTTTTAAGAGTTGTATTAAGTCCAAGCTGTCTAAGTTGTGGTTCCATCGAGTGCTGAAACTGATCCAGTGGACCTTGTAAACAAAATTAATATATTTTTCATTATTTAGATTGCCATGTAAAGAAATTGAATGTGCAAATTTCTTTTTGCTACAGAATGAGTTTTATACCTGCATCTATTGTGACATCATCTGTTGCTTCATTGCCTGACCTGGCATAATCCAGTTCACTGTAGTCGTTAAACCATCTGGAAAGCAAACAAGAATGGAACTTATACAAGTTTGGTGAAGGTAGTGACTCAATGATGATTAGATGGCTGCCTGATGATTAACTGACTGACTGACTGAATGACTCACTGACCAACTGGCTGACAGACTGACAGACTGAATGAATGACTGACTGACTGACTGACTGACTGACTGACTGACTGACTGACTGACTGACTGACTGACTGACTGACTGACTGAATGAATGACTGACTGACTGACTAGCTGAAAAGTCGACTGAAGTACACGAAGATAAAATGATGGAATGATCGAGTGACTTAATGGCAGACTGTCACAGTCAAGTTTTACCTCACTACATCTTCTTTAGCTTGATTTGTAAACATCAATCCACATTGTCCTTTTAATTTCTAGAAAACAGAACAAAATAAATTCAGTTTTCTTCTATATTCAGGCAGTTTGCTAGTTTACCTATTTAATCAAAATTGCCACAAAATTCTAGAATGTGATTGGTCATCAACAGATTAATTTGAGCTTGAACAGGACAGTGTGCACATCATGGTTGTATCTGGACTGTGTAACTAAGCACTGTATGTGTCATGGCTGTATAAATGGACACTCACGGAATAGGGGGTAGGAACTCTACCCTCTACTCAGGGGGGTAAGGAACATAGCTTCCAGTGTGATGGTCGGACCTTGTTTCCAAAAATTCCTAAACTGGGGCACCTGAAATATTCCCTTTCAAAGTTGTAAACTACTCAATGTAGCCTGGCTTAAGTCCCCCGAAGAGTACTGTAAAGTACACTAGAACATATTCATATTGAGAATGTCGTACATAAACTCATTAATATCATTATCTCAGCCCTATTACCTTGATCTAACACCAAATTCTTGCAACTAATTTACAAGGAAATGTGTAGCAGCTAGAAGGGAGAATTACCAATTAGATCCTGGGAGTTAAAGCATTCAGTTATTACTCACATTAGCTATCTTATGTAAGTTTTCCTTATATTCTGTTTCCTTTTCTCTGCCAAGGGCAATGGTCATGACTTTATTCTTTCCAAAGAAAAACCTGCAAGAGAAGAAAACAAAAACTGAACGAGGACTATTAACTCTTCACACCCTAACATCAGTATGCATATTCTCCATACTGTTCTCTATACATTTCCTAAGGTGCTGACAAGGAGAATTTGATCAACAATCAAGAGCTTTTTGAGTTTCTGATCATTTCCTTTATTCCTGTGACCATAATGTGATTCAGAGATGATATTGTGAAGAGAATTTAGATGCTAGTCACCCTTAGGCATCAAATGGTTAATGCTACACTGTTTTAAATGAAGATCTACATAATTTTTTTTTCAAGGTGTTCAATAAGTATGAAGAAATAAAACAAGTAAATTATAATTTCTGCTATCATTCAACCTACCTGCTATGTTTCCATTCGTTTCTCACTTCCTTAAGTTTACTATTTCTCATATTTTCCACAGAGAATACGTACATGAAGGCATAATTGTCCACGCATTCTTGGATCTATTTCACAAACAAATCAAATAGTGGCGTATACTTTTTTTCATCAGAAAATCAGCTGTAAACACTTATCTATAGTTAAGTTAATGGATTTACAATAAGCCAGTTTACCTCCTTCACCAGTCCTGTTTTTAGCTCCAAACCCTTTTTCTTTGCTTTGGTCAATGAAACTATAAAAGAGATAAATATATTATTTGAAGAACGAGATAAAAATCGTATCTTAAAAAAAATAAAACTACCCAAGGAGGAACGTCTGGTTTGATCAAATGAAAGGAGTAATCGAAATAATAAAATCTCCTAGATGTTCATTTGAAATACTTTATCATCACAAGCCTCTTTCCCAATTTGGAGGTACATCACTTGGATGGTGTATTTGGACCCAACATATCGACCAGCTCCCAGTTGGCTTGTTAGCTAAGTTGATACAGCGCTGCACCGGTATCGCAGAGGTAATGGGTTCAAATCCCGTACGAGCCTGAATTTTTTTTCAGGTCTTATTTCAACTACTAGTTCAGTAGTGTTCTTAGCTGCGAGGATCTCTTATATTCGTTTCTTCACCGCAGTCTACATATGTGAATTTCATATATCTAAAATCATTATTGGAGGTACATGTTTTCTCAGCAGGAACTACGCCATTTGGCGTTGATTTTTCTTGTTACTCACTCGATTAAATATGAAGTACATCTGAGGATACTTACCTGCCCTATTTCGTTTAGATTTTGGCATTTTGTGGATTAAAACTTTGTAATTTTGGTGTAAACCTCTACGGCTTTATCAACTCCACGTGAATTTCTTCACTGCCAATGGGTATATCCGCTGTACACAATAAACAAATGTTCGTATAAGCGAGCAATACTTGGTTCCCTATTCGAAATGTTTTTACCCCCCAAAAGGCAATTGCACCACCACGTTCTTCCCTTTCAATCGCCGCCATTATGAGGTAGGGAAGATATTTTACCATGAACCAAATCGAGCCATTTACATCTCGGTAGTCGCTCTAGAATTAAATAGTAGGCCTGGATCTGAGAGAGAGGGGCTCATATTCACCATGATTGTATTAATCGAGAGGAAAACGAGTGGAATACATAGAAATTCGATTTAGCAGTAGTGCACGTGAAAAATAAGTAAACTTGATACTAGTGAGTCTACATGTGTCTTGGTTTGGAATACCCGATCTGTTTTGTTGTAATTCAGAGTTCGAGAACGGCAGATTAAGCTTTTTACTCTCGTTAATAAAAATTGTTTATCACAAGGCCAAAAATGACACCATATATTTTCACTGCGACACTTAGAACATCAATTAATTTGTTGTCATGCAGTTTGTGTAGCCGGTTTGTACGGTCGCATTTTTATGGTGATATTACTAACGTACTATTGTTAAAGAAAATAAGTATTTAAAATTTCCTGCTAAATCACAGTGTAATTAAAGAGTTCCGCACACTTAGCGAGCAACTCCTTGCCTCTAACTAGGCTTAAATTTTTTATGAATAATTATGGTGCATGTAGAGGTGAAGTGGGGTTTAAATTTGTCATGGAAGTGTTAAAACCTTCAGGTCGCTGTAAGATCTTGTTGGGTAACTACAGAATGCAGTGATTGTAGGTTCTAGCTTAAAGACACCTTGTGGAGATGAGATGATCAGAATTGGCCCTGTATTCTGTATAGTTGAAAAAAAAAAGTTGTGTTCTGCTAACATGAGGTGTAGACTGCAATTCTGAAAAAATGTACAAAAGTATAGAGTTTGAGGGATACATTGTATGACTTAGCAGACATCACTGAGTGACTTGTGTTGATTTTCTCATGTAGTACTTTGCGACTACAAAAGCGGCTGGCAGCCAGTGTCCTTAAGTGTGGAAAAAAGAAGATTTGGTTGGATCCTAATGAGACAAATGAAATTGCTAATGCCAACTCACGTAAGTTCTGTTGTAACTACTCTGAGTAAGATTGACAATGAGAGGTTCTGAGGCTGGTTAAAAGGGCTTATTTTGTGTTTGAAATCTTGGTTAACCATTCTTTTCCTGTGTTAAAGTTCAATGAGATCACAGAATTGTCAGGTAGCCCAATTATCTGAATCTGTGTTACTTCATGGCAAAATTTAACGTTTAAGCACTCCTACCTGTCCTAGGGAAACTGGAGTGAAAGTTTTGATCCTTTTCATCTCAGTGATCAGTCTCAAATCTCAGTTCCTTAACCCTCAACTCCTATGATCTAATCATTAATTCTCCCCTCCTGCTGCTACACATTTCCTTTTAAATTGGTTATGAGAATATGGTAGATCAAGGTAACAACTTCTACCTGATAAGTTTGAGTATTCTCATTACCTGTTTGCTGGATAGTGTGTGAGTTTTTTTAGGGAGAAGTTTTGTTTTAATAATTTCTGGGAATTAAGGGTTAATAAAATTCCCATATGACCAATGGCAAAGTGGATCTGAATACATGGCTTTTATGAACTATTTTTACAGGTCAAAATGTCTCTTTTCTTTTTATTTCTGTGGTTGGTGTTATTGCGAATTGTTATTTTATAATTTATTGGTAAAATGTGTGGTTTTATAGTTTTCATCAGCAGTTATTCTGTCAACCAATCATAGACTAAAATGTGCGATTTCAATTGTCAGTGTTAGAGAACTATTACTAGTTTTTGCATGGTGTTTTGATAAAGAAAAACCATTTCATTATACACTGAGTTAAGGATTGAAAAAGAACTTATCATTATTTGCAGGTCAAAATATCCGTAAGCTCGTCAAAGATGGTTTGATCATCAAAAAGCCACAGATCATCCACAGCCGTGCTCGTGTTCGAAAGGCAGATGAAGCCAGAAAGAAGGGTCGGCATAGCGGCTATGGTAAAAGAAAAGGTACAGCGAATGCACGTATGCCTGAAAAGACCATCTGGATGAGACGTATGCGAGTGCTCAGAAGGTTGCTTCGAAAATACAGAGAGGCAAAAAAGATCGACAACCACATGTACCATAATCTGTACATGAAGGCCAAGGGTAATGTGTTCAAAAACAAGAGAGTCTTGATGGAATACATACACAGGAAGAAGGCTGAGAAGCAACGTGCCAAACTCCTAAGGTGAGTTTTTTTGTTTTTGACTATGTGCTGTGGTGATATAAATTGTGACCCTCCATGGGAAAGCGGACACTAACACTTTTCCCTTTAAACTGCAAAACTGTTTACTATCTGTTTAGATCCATTTAAATGGTTCATGAATGCATTTGAATGGTTTGTTTATCCCTTAAAAAAAATTTGCACCCATTTGACGCTTTAGCTAAAATGTTCAAGTGGTTTGCTTATGGGTCTTGATATCAGCAGGCAAGTCAAGAATTTAAAGAAAGCGACAACACTTTTGAGTTGATATGTTTCGACAGAAATGTCTGTCATTTTCAGTTAATTACTGTACAAAGCGTTGAAAGTTGAATTATATAGTAAGTAAAACAATGCTAATTAAGATGAATAGTGACAACAAGAAAAGAGGTAAAGCATGAAAGTGTGAGAATTAAAAAGATAGTTTTAGATTTACATGGTGTAATTGCTGATTCAAAGATGGTTGTTCTCTTTGAATATGAATAGCCTCTTTTATCTTAAGCTGAAAGCTGGTGGAGGCATGATCTAAAACATGGAAATTATCTGTAGAACACAAAGCTCGACAATGTGGAGAATCTTTCAGATGCCTGAAAATGTGAGAGGCCCTGTCATTGACTAAGTGCTCTCTAACACGTGTGGAAAAATACCACTGATGTAACAGGCATTACAGCCAGCACATACAAACTTATAAACCACATGTGAATGGAGCCTGTCAGGGACAGAGTCTTTCACACCGAGCAAGTTACCGATTTTAAAGGAAGGGAAAACCAGTTTGATATCCAAGTCCAAGGACATTGATATCAAATCCTTATTCTCCTTTTATCATATAAATTGGCCTCTGAAGAGAGATTAGAAAGCTGGTATTGTAAACCTAAGCCCTTTACCAAAGTGAATAATGAAGGGCCAAGGCTGAAAACACCAGCTTTACAATCTCTCTCTGGAGGCCAATTCAGGTTAATTATCAATGCAGTTAATAATACCAAATTATCTTGTTAAAAAAACTGGTCATCCACTAGTTGACATTTTGGTTCTCCCACAAATAGCTTTCCTTCTTAAGATTGTTATGAGCTGGTCAATGAATCTTCAAAATAGTTTGATTCACATGGTTTCTTACTGTCAAATTTATTGCACACTATTAAGCCGGCCTGGCCTTGTTTATATCAAGGATGGGTGACTAAGTGTGCATAAAACAATGCAGGAGTTTGTTCTGACTGATCAGTGTGTGCTTACTGACTGAATCAGTCCTGGGCTCCTATGACATTTGTGTCCCTCGTGCTACCACACAGGATTGATCACCACATTTATTCTCCTTACGTTGCTTAATACACTATTGTGTAGTCAGGTACTGAGAATCAAGAAAAGTTTTAACTAGGTGATATAGTCTTGATGAAACACTGAATTCTTAGGAGTCGTTGATAAAGGAATGTGTGCTATTATTTAGGAGAATTCACTTAAAGATTTCAGGGGTGTTAAGTGCAAACTTTCTGTCTCCCTTCAGTGACCAAGCTGAGGCTCGCCGCATGAAGAACAAGGCTGCAAAGCAAAGACGCGAGGAACGTTTGGAGCAAAAACGCAAGGATTTGATCCAGCAATTTGCAAAAGAGGAAGAGGCAGCAAAATAAATGTTAATAATCCTTCATTATGTTTGAATAAAACTTGTTTTGTGAGGGCAATGTTTGGTTTGATCTGTACCTTCTTCTTGATGAATTTAACACAACTTGAACTTAAAAAGCCACAAGAAAGAATCAGAGGGAAGTAAAAAAATAATTTTCTTGTCATTTTCCTTTGTATTTTTTAAACCGTTGGAGTGAACAGAGTCACAGTTCCTGATAAAGGTTTGGTATCCATTTTGTGGTGATAAATTCATTTTTGATGCTAAGTTAAAGCACTGGATGTTAAAAGATTTTGCAGACACTCAGTGACAGGTGCATTTGT
This sequence comes from Pocillopora verrucosa, assembly GCF_036669915.1. Taxonomy (NCBI): domain Eukaryota; kingdom Metazoa; phylum Cnidaria; class Anthozoa; order Scleractinia; family Pocilloporidae; genus Pocillopora; species Pocillopora verrucosa. The sequence continues at coordinate 26,688,389 of NC_089316.1, read as the reverse complement.
TAGATAAGAATCCCTATGGTTTCCTGATGGTCCCTCAGGGTTCAGACATGAAATGTGTCTGTGAAAGAGTACTTTAAAAATTCATCTTTACTTAATAATACTTTTTATTAAGTGTACTCTCTCCAAAAACATGTTGTACAGAAGCATTCAGCTCGCTTAAACTGAAGACGTGTTACCATAACAGATGTTCAATCCACTTGGAACATAATGTTTGGCAAAAGATGTTCAGAGTCGTGCTGGGGGCATGAATATTTAACACTACCAGCGTCATTATGATAACCCCAGAATTTTCACGGGTCACGAATTTTCATTGCATTTAGAGAACTGCTGAACAAGCAATTACAAATTTACAACCCCAGTACAAATAAATGAAGTCTAGCTTGTGAATGCCCCTAGTACTCCCAGTGAACTGAAAATTTGGCATCATCCAGTGAACTGTATGTTTAGGTTCACATAATGTTGTTTTTCAGAGTCTGGTCGGGATGCCTGGTGCATTTTATGCTTCCTAAACTTTTGGACATCTAAAAGTGATTTGCAACCAATAACTCCTTACTATATCACCCTTGAATCACAACTAAAGTCACAATAATAGAGGAAAATAACCACCATATAGAAATACTATTGATTGTTAGACAGACCAAATCCTCCTAGACATGACCTAAGGAAATGTTTGTCAAATATTATTAAGAATTTGCATACTGAAGGTTGGGTTTAAATGGTTGACAAATTTTATGGATATGTGATATTTTGAAAGGATGACATTTGCTTGCCTAGTTCCATTACAATGACCACTCATGAAGGAGGGTGTAAGATCTAAGTGCTTTCTAATTGTAAACAGAATTTTGTGCTTCTCAGTATTTTCTTTCCTTTTCTCATAACTCCTTGTTAGTGATCTTGTTTCAGTTTATGGTTGTTTCTTGTCAGTTACCCCTTCACTTTTGCGCAATTCTTACCATACCCAGTTATGCAGTCCTCTTGTATTTAACTCTAGTTATTTTTAAGCATATTGACTTTTGTCAGCCAGTTTCTCTAGAGGTTGCACTAAGCCCAGTTTTCTCTTCTAGAAGTATTCTTTAACATGAAATTTGTTTGCTATCACAGATTTTTTTTAAAGGTGTGATCAATTTTCTGTCTGTAAGCTCATCTATGTCAAGCTGAAGGTCAGCATTGTGAAGACAGCACTTTAACTGTTACAGAGAGAAACAGTTAAATCATCATCATCTGGATGTTGAACTACAGCCTATGTTATCCTAGAAAAGAACTTTTAAATGAACTTTCAAATATCTACTGTGTGGTAAAACAACCATCAACAGAAGTTTTGACAGGGCACATATTTAATGTCAAAGTTATGTTTCTGTAACACATCTTCCCTGACTGTCAATTTCTTCCACTCATCAGATCCATCACAACAGTCACATATTCCATCATTGATACGAGAAGAGGGCAAGTAATGTTCTCCGCCAGCGCAGTAGAATCTGTAAAAGATAAAACTGTCAACTAAGTGGAGCAAACAGAAAAGAGCTCACAGAAAACCATGGAAGTCAGAATGACAACCATGGACTTACATTTTCATGCTTCACTTAACCCTTTAACTCCCATGAGTGACCAAGACAGAATTTCTCCTTACAATATCCATACAATATCAACCAGATAAGTGATGAGAATAAAGAAAACTATCCTTGTGAGGATAATTAGTTGATCCAATACTAAATTCTCTAAACTAACATTGTAAGAATTGTGTGGTTGACAGTAAGGAGAATTACAAATTTGATCTGGGAGTTAAAGGGTTAAGAGACTGTCAGAGTAAAATGGATGGTGGATACACTGGGTTCCAGATCTTTGATTAGAGTTATCAGTGTTGTGTACTGTGAGTTTGGTTAAAAAAAGTTTACTTCCACAGTGTCTCTCCTCCCAAGAGTATAAATGGGTACCAGTGAACTGACAGGGATAATAGATGCAAAGCTGAGGAGGGCCAACTGTAATGAACTTACTCTCCATCCAAAGGCAGCCCCAACCTCATACCCAGGATCTGTCATCTTCCCTTCCTCTTTCTTGTTCAAAAGGAAGGAAAGAGGAGAGACCCTGATAATGAGGTTGTAGTACCGTCACATAAAATTACTTCTTGCTACATAAAACCCAAGGATATCCTTAGCTTGGACACTACTACTTTCTATCTAATCCTTTACAATCTAACATCAGTATGCATATTCTCCATAATGTTCTCTATAGATTTCCTATGACGCCAAAAGAGGAGAATTTGTTGAACAGAATCATCACCTTCTTCAGTTTGTGATCATTTCCTTTATTCTCATGACCTTAATGTTTTATTCAAGAATGGTATTCAAAGGAGAAATTAGATACTCAGGGATTGAAGGAGGGGGGGGGGGAGAGGAAGGGAGGGGCATTGGGGTTTGCGGTATTGGACTTTTTTCTTGTAGTATTTTGCTAATTTTAATATTGTATAATTTGTAGTATAGCAGTATTCACTGGATGTGCAAGATACATTTCTTTAGCATTTTCTCCTTCAAGTCCCCCACCCTTTTCTGAGCCTTTTCCAGTTTCCAATTGTTTCACAAACAAGCTGAAATTGGCAATAACCTAACACACTGTTCATCAAAAAAATCCCTACTTGTTCTTTCTGTGTTTTTTTTCTCAGTCTAAACATAACATATAGAGTAGTGATTTTGATGGATGAAATTGAATTTCAGGTAGTTATTGAAGTATTGTGGTATTTGCCAAATCTTTTGCAGTTGTACTGCATTCAGAACCGCCACTGTCCACCTCTCGAAGAGTTGAAGACATCATTGACACTTTCACTATTTTTCCATCTCAGCTCGCACAACAGAGAGTGCTTTTTCCGCATTTTTCAGGAAAGTGGAGGCAATTGTAAGGGTAGAGTGTAAGGTGAGCAGAAAGGGCATATCATTTCTACCTCTCCCCTTATGCCTAACTGCAAAAAAGGCAGCCTGTTCTGCAGCTACCTCTATCTGATCAATTTTGCTATAATTTAGCTTATCTCTGGCTTGGTGTGTTCACCTTGTATTTGGACATGCTCCTGTGCCTGGTTCATCACTACCATCTGGACAATCACAGTAATCATCGTTAACAGATGTCCAACTGATGCTCAGTTCTCCAGACAAACATGCAAAGAGGCCCATTAAGTTAGGCTTATAACTTGATAAATTTGAGGGTGCCACCCCAAGGATACCTAAAATAAAGAAAAACAACAACCATTCATTTTCTTTAAAAACTCTTTTGAGAGAAATATTAATCTCAAAACAAAAGGAGAGAGAAAGAATCAGAAATTACTGCTTCATACGGCTAACTACCCTAACAGAGAGGTAAAAGGTCTGTACATGATGTGTGTTTTCATGCCTCTACTGGAAACCAGCTTTTTATAATGTTGATAATAGGCTACCCTGTTTAAATAAAGTTGATCTCAATCTTGATCTTGTTTAACCCTTTAACTCCCAACATCTGATTGTTAATTCTCTCCTCTTGCTGCAACACAATTCCTTGAAAATGAGTTACGAGAATTTGGTGTAAGATCAAGATAAAAACTTCTTCCCAATAAGTTTTAGTTTTCTCATTAACTGTTTGCTAGAAAACATATAGACATTAAAGGGAGAAGTTACATGTTGGTCACTTCTGGGAGTTAAAGAGTTACCGGGTAAGCCCAAAATAAAAATGCTAGGAGGAGAGACTTGTAAATGAAGGGGGTGGGGATGCATGCTTATCATCTTTTCCAGTGTAAAAAAATCAAATATTCCACACTAGAGTTCAAAATTAAACACATGTAATAAAAGCTTTGTCATTCTATTTCACTGATAAAAGTCTCCTGAAAATTTGTCGTCCCTACAAGTATCAATCTGTCAGTTTCCTCGAAAGTGCTTTCTAAACTTTTTCCTTATCACAGGGAAGTTCCCAGAATAGGACAAAAGATCAAAGATTTCCCTGGAATTCCTAAAGATCACAAGTCAAGAGCGTTCTCAAAACTGAATCATACACGCTTAAAAGGAATTCGAAAGTGACCAGAATATTAGACTGACATCACTGCGCTAAAAAAGCATACAATTCCATCTTCACCTTTCTTTCTGCAGTGGGCGGATGTTTGCAAGCCACTTTCCGGTGAGCAGTTTTGCTGGGTCATCTTCCCGCTCAGCTGATCATGACTTCCAAGCTTATTGTCTTTAGCATGTGTCTCTCTTTCTTCGTGACTTTTTTCAACAAGAATTTTGTATGATCTCCAGTGTGTAAAAAGAAAAAGAGCTATTATAAGGCCGAAGCTGATAAAAATATAAGACTTCCTAGATCTCACAAATCTCATTTGACCAATATTTTAACTTGCATCCTGCTCACAGCTTCCACAAGTCAATTGTTCTATTGTCTCCGAAGGCATGGGAACTAGTGGAAAGGGAAACGTGTGACGTCAGTCTTCACTTGAGTGGTCACATGATCTGGAGCAAAACAATTCAAGATCGGTCGAGGAAAGATCCGGATAAGACAACCGTTTATTTTGCCGTTGGCGATTGAGAAGTCTATTTGCCTCCCTTGTTGTTCCTACCTCTTGATAGAATTCGTTATATTCTCTCAACAGCAGTTTCGTGTCAGTCTTAGGTTTAGTATTATTCAGCTCTCACGTATTCGCCTGGAAACGGCTAGACTGTTCTAAGTTGCAAGGTTGAACAGCATTCAAATTCAGCTTTGTTGTTTAAAACGGAAATGCGACCGAAGTAAAGGTTTTGCTCAGCAAGAATACATTTGAAGGGAATTTCTAGTCTTCGAAACTTGAGTTTCTTTTGAGAAAAATTAACAACAGATACTGTTTTCTCGTGTCAAATTCGCGTTCGTGCGCTTGAACTCGGTCGAGCTATAAGGCGTTGTAAAGTGGAATGTTTGACATCTAATTTTGAAATTTGACGCAGGAGATCGTGTAACCAGGAAAGGTAAGGAAGATTATTCGTCATAAGTTTTTTCCTTTGAGTTACCGATTAAGTAGCTTTTCCTTTTCATGAAATTATTCTGCTGCGATAGGTTGACACACTTCGAAACTTTGGCAGATATCTAGTAGAGGTTTAAATTGTTTGGGTTACACTGCCGTCGCTAACGGAAGATTCTGGAGAAAAAAACGAGATGGAAAGATCTTTCGTAGTCTCTTAGTAATTTTATTTCTGTGTTTCGGCAGATCATCGGATGCTGGGGTAAAGTTAGTAGTAAGGCCTATCAATTGTATCCGCGAACATGAGAAATTATTTGATGTTATTCAGTATTATTACGGACCTATGAAAAGGAAAATTTACATGTGAAGCTAAATTCGTCTTTTTAACGCGTAATGGCTTACAAGATTGTGCCACTTTTGTCGTCGGCACCATATTTTTAGACTGTTGAGTGCTCTATAAGTGTATAAATTGAAGCTCGTGCCCTGAGATGGGGAGGAAAATCGCACGAATGTGCAATACGTGACAGATTTGATTCAATGAAGTAACGTTGATAATTGTGTTTTGTGTTTAGTTTGAACGGGGGATTTAATTAAATTCATGGCGAAAGACAGTGGTACTGATGTGGAAAGAAGCAAAGGAACTGTTATGAACGAGCCGTCTTCGAAACAAAATGGAAACGACGATCGGAGATTTTCACTTAGACGATTGTTTGGACGATCAAAGACGTACAAAGGCGAGAACACGACGGATAAATTCACTCGAAAAAACAGCACTGAGGCACTGGCTATTTGTCCAGTTTGTTATGCAATGAGAGCGAAATCTCTGTTCCCAGAAATCTCAACTTGTGAACATCGATCATGTTTTGAGTGCTTGCGGCAGTATATGACAATCGAAATAAATGAATCGCGAGTGAACTTAACATGTCCTGAGTGTTCAGAAAGATTTCATCCGAATGATATAAAACTGATTTTAAATGATGATGTCCTTATGGCCAAATATGACGAGTTTACTCTTCGAAGGACATTAGTTGCTGATCCTGATTGTCGTTGGTGTCCCGCTCCGGACTGCGGCTTTGCAGTCATAGCATCGGGATGTGCAAGCTGCCCGAAACTGCAGTGTGAAAGACCGGGATGTAACACTGAGTTCTGTTATCACTGCAAGCAAATATGGCATCCTAATTTGACTTGTGATGCAGCACGACTTCGGCGAGCTACTCACATCAAATCCATCTCTGGATCTGAAGGAAGAAGCTCAAATGGCTCAGATGACATGAAGCCATGTCCGAGATGTGGAGCTTTTATTATCAAGATGGATGATGGTTCATGTAATCATATGACTTGTGCAGTGTGTGGAGCAGAGTTTTGTTGGTTATGTATGAAGGAAATATCAGATCTTCATTACTTGAGGTATTTCATTTTCATTTTATTTTTAGAATTTGATTCATGTACCTTAATGGTACCACTGCGGACTCTATTTTAGACAACAGACCTTCCCTAGCCAGTTACCTTGGGATTTTCCCATTTTCTATGCAGTAATCTAAGGTTATCTTCTAATGAGGCACTGTAAAGTAATCCTGTTGTACTGGAAGTTGTTTAGAAAGATGTGTAAAGGTAGTGATGTAAAAATACCTTCACAAGCTTTGGCCTTTGTGAAAATCAAACTTGAACGTCATATTCTTATAATTATATGCGTGGGAGATGTGGAGTTTAATTTAGCACTGCGGGGTGGAGGTCAAGAAGTTCAGGAGCAAGCCTGGGCTGAACCGCAGCGTAATTCTGCCCTGGAGTATTTCGTACTTATTGACTGGGTGGGTGGGCCGGATGAAAAAATATTGGCCCCAGTTTATGATGTATGGACCAAGTGCATTGCAGGCCATGCATCATGACCAAGAGCCAAATATTTTTCTGCTCAGCTCAACCAATCTAAGTCAACAAGCACTAAGGGCTGTAAATTTTGTTTCAACCTGAATAGGACATACTTGCATACAAACAAAGTTTGCATGCTTGACAACTTCTGAAAAGATTCAAGTGGTAGAATCTTTGGAATCACTCCCAACCAAAAACAGTAAAAAGTTTTCCTTTTTTTATGAGGTGACATCCACAATTTCAGTCCATGTTGTCACAAAACACAAGAGGGGAATTGGACTCCACTCTTTCCTATACAATATAAAACTGCTGTAAAGTGGAAGTCTGACTTATAAATCACATGTATGGTCATAGGCAGAATTGGATGACGCAAAAAAATCTAATCAATTTAGATTTACGAAACTGTCAAATGACAAGAAACAAACTAGCCATTGGTTATACCTTTCCATGTAAAACAACAGTTAACTCTGCAAAATGCATGGAAAGATCTTGCGCATGATGCACACTGTCCATTTACGCAGGTTTGATGCATATACTGTCTTCATACACTGCCCAATTACAAGCAAGACACTTGCCTTGTCCTTTTAGTGTTAAAATAGGGTTGGTATTAACCAATCACATTCAATAATTTTGTTTTGATTGTGATCAAATCTAGTATGAATTATTTGGAAAAAATCTTGTTTTCTCACTCTAGTCCTTCTGGTTGTACCTTTTGGGGTAAAAAGCCTTGGAGTCGCAAGAAGAAAATCCTCTGGCAAATGGGAACACTCATAGGTGCACCTCTTGGAATAGCTCTTGCTGCAGGGGTGGTTCTTCCTGCCATGGTAATTGGTATTCCCGTGTATGTTGGCCGACAGGTAAGAGCCTTCTATTGGCTGTCAGAGTCACTGTAAGGGATTTGTCTTTCACTGTTAAGTTCTGTGTACATATATACACAATCCACCTCATTTTAACAGAAATACCTCTGATCATGAGAAAGCAAGGGGAATGATTATCACTAAGTTGGTTCTCTTATTTGAGGAGGAATGTTTTGTGTTAGGTTGATGAAAAATAATCTGAGTTAAAACTTATTCCTTGACAAGGCAGGAAAATGCCAGAAGAAGGAATGAAGAGAAATTTGCACACCATATTTGTTCAAAAGAGCCTTTTGGCACCTACGAAAGTTTTTTCTTGGCTTTAAGGCACTGTTTTGAATTATCTTATTACAAAAAGCTATAAAGAAATCTTTTGGTTTCTTTGTCCTGTACTGCAGCTCAGATTAAGGGGAAATATTGCTATCTTCCAGGTAAATTGCTCAAACAGAAGCAGTTGGTTTTTATGTGATGCGAGTGTAAACTTCTTAAATTTTTACTTCTCAGGATTCTTTAAGTTGGCCTAAATGACACGTGCATTCTACCTTAACTCTTAGAAGTGATTTATATCTAACTTATTCTTTTAATGTCGATATAAACAGACAGGTTTTGAGAGTACTCAAACTTATCAGGTAGAGCTTGCTATCTCGACCTAACACCAAATTCTCATTAGGAAATGTGTAGCAATCATAAGGGAGAATTAACAATCAGATCTTGGGAGTTTAAGGGTTACATTGTTTTATACAGGTGCATGACAAGTATGACAAGCCATATCAGTCAAGAAGGAAGCGGAACTTTGCCATCACTGGGGCAGTCACCCTTTCTGTCCTTGCATCCCCCATCCTAGCTGCACTTACCGTGGGTGTTGGGGTACCAATTGCTCTTGGGTATATCTATGGTGTTGTGCCAGTTTCTCTGTGCCGCAGTGGAGGCTGTGCAACAGTAACAAATATTCGCAATGGCAAGGGAGTGAACCTTGATTTTGACGAAGATGGAGACCCTGGGCCAGCCAGTGTCGCTGGGGTGTTTGGTACATCACAATCTAGCAGCAGAAGCAGCATGAGAGTTGGAGAAAAGGGGTCTTCAACAGGGGTGGTGACAGTTGTGGCCACTGTCAACAACACAGGAACAGGTAATCAAATGCTAATTGTCTTATTACAATGCTTGACAAATTTATATTAGCACAATATAAAGCGATCTACAGAGTGACTTTGTCTTGAAGCAAATGAGGATACTATAACCTTTCATTCCTAACCAATATCCAAATACTAATTTTACTCAGCATCTGTCAAACTTACACTACAACCATAGCCCTGAGAATTTGATGTAAACTCGAACAAAATCTCTCAGTTGATGTTTTTGTTCTTCTCGTTTCCTCTCTGCTTGAAAATGTATTGATACTGTGAGGAGAAATTACTTTCTGGTCACTTATGAGAAGGATAGGGTTAAGTCTCACTTTAGAGCCCTGTTAAAATGAATTGGCAAAGTGAATTTTAAAAAAATAGCAAGATACTAAGGGGGTTAAGTCATGTGAGAGTTAATTGAAGAATTTTAAGATGTCTTTCAAGGGAATGCAACCCTTTAACTCCCAAAAGTGATCAACATGTAACTTCTCCCTGTATCAGTTGAACATTATCCAGCAAACAAGTCATGAGAATACTCAAACTTGTCAGATAGAAGTTGTTATCTTGATCTAACACCAAATTCTCATAACTTATTTACAAGGAAATGTGTCACATCTAGAGGGGAGAATTAACAATCAGATCTTGGGTTCAGAATTAGGGTTAGGGTTACAATTATTCCAATTGTGGGAGCAGTGTGCTTTTACCACTGTACTATGCTGACTTAGTATCATCCCCCTTAGACACAGAAAGTGGCAAGCAACCCAGTATCAGCATGAGTCAGGACTGTTCCAGCTTAGACAGTGGTACAATTGGCCCAAGAGGTGTTGGTGACGGCGACAGTCATGCATCCCTCATACCTGGTCCTAGAAGCTGCACTGTGAGCATAGCCAGCAGCTTTGACAATTTTAACATCAATTCTTGTGATGGAATAGGAACATCTTCATCTATTGCAGAGGCTATGGTAATGGAAACTGATGTTGTAGATAGAACATCTGTAACTAACATCTCTCACCAAGGAAGCACAGTGGATAAGGACAGTTTATCGGTCCTCGAAAGTGTTGGTAGCAATGAAGATGATTAATTTCTTGTACCATGTGAGTTTAGGAAATAGTTTTTAATGTCTAATTTATTTTTTGTCTATTAATTACTTAACTTGTAAAAATATTCACCAAGCTCAGTAGGATTCTTGTAGAAAGATAAATCAGAAATCAAAATGTTAATATTTTTTCATAATTAATTTTAAGCATTTCTATGGTTTTTTTTTTGCTCTCCTTGTAAATCTCACAAAGTGAAATCCTTAGATTTTTTTTAAAGTATTGTAGAAGTGATAAGAGACCTTAAACAAACTAATGTGGTGATGGCAATGAGGACATGGCAAAACAAAAGATCTTATGGAAAGAAGGATAGCTCATCTTGTGGGTATAAGAACTTTGTACTTTTCTTAGCCATCCTCTGCAAAAAAAAAAAAAAAAAAACAATGTGAAATCACTTAAATTTGCATGGCTTGAGAACAGAAACCCAGACTGCAAATTAATTAAGTTTCCATTTGGAACCAAACACTGCTGCCAGTGTTATGCTGCAGTTCAGTTATGTTGCCACAAGAGATGGTAAACACATCCAGCCATTTGCAGCTAACAGTAATAGTACCAACTTGCAGCTATTTGCAAAATTTGCAGCTATTTGCAAAATTCTAACTAAAAATAGAGATTCATGTGTTAATAATAATCTTCCTCAGTGTTTTTGTCTTAAATGCTTAAAAAGGTCCCTAATATTACCACTTTGCTAGACATGCTAGTTAAAAAAAATAAGTATAAGTGGTTTTTGTTGGGCTGATTAAAGTTTTTTCAGGAAATTGAAACCTTTGCAGAAAGTTAAAGGACATGTTTTACTGCAAAATCACAATGACAGTGATGAGCTGTTCAATTTCCATACTAGTTTTTTTAATTATTAGCAACTTTGTGTATAGTTTCCTTTTGCCCTTTCATAGTCTTTTCTTTTCTTTCCTAGGAGAGCTTATTTTTAATTTTCCTGCATTGTACATAGTATTTTGTTCACCCTGTACAAAATTCATTAATGTTTCAAGTGTTTTTTTTTTCTTTTTTTTTTAATTAAGAGCACTGAATTTCATTAATTTCTACAAAGAATTTACTTTCTGACTTAAGGTCTGTTGTTATTCTTGAGTTTACTGATGGAATCAGAAGTTTCAATTTTTGGTACTATGACAATCTTGAGTTTACCAATGGAATCAGAAGTTTTAAATTTAGATACTATTGCAATTTTCTTAACTCTGTGACCCAAATGAGTGACTAGGATCTAATTTCTCCAAACAATATCACCCCTGAATCGCACATTAAGGTCATGAGAATAAAGAAAAAGATCACCAACAAAAAAAGTCCTTTACTGTTAAATAAATTCTCCTTGTCAGTACCCTAGGAAATCTGTAGAGAACAGTATGGAGAATATGCATTCTGATGTGAGGGTGTAAAGGGTTTAGGTTTTTAATTGTCCAGGGGTAGATCTAAAGCAGATGCAGATGTAGTATCTTTTATGTTTTTGGCAACCAGTAAGTATCCTGATCACCACAAGCAGATTAGGGTCCTGATGAATTCTATAATTACTATAGGGAGTGTAGCATGGTTTGCAGTGAAGTTACAGTGATCACAACAACATTATTCCATATGTTTGTAGAGGAAATAGAGTGAAAACAAGCAGGCAAGTTTATAATTTCACTTTAACTTTTTCATTGGTTGGGTTACTTGGCCTGAAGCGGTCAAACAATATGGATAAATTAGATAGGGTAGGGAATGGTGAGATCTTAGACTAACACAATGCTAAGATTCTTCTTTAAAAATCATACACCAAGACTAAACATATGTAGCTTTTGATCTTGTTATGTGTGTTGTTTACTACAATGAGCAGAATGCATTATTATTGACCAGAAAATGTTGCGTTAGAATTGTAATACTCTTGTTTGTGTTGCCTCTGGGAGATATCAGTTGAGCTATGAGCAATCCGTCCTTTTCAGTAAAGTCCATCATGTCCAAAAAAATCATTAAAGAAATCTGATGTTAGTGCACCATATGAAGGACTCCACTGAAAGGCAGGAACTACCTGTAGTTCAGGTATCAGCCACTTTATTGCAGTATGTTCAAATGACAAGACTCAAGACTGAGAAAAGACTAAGAAGTCTTGATTTGACAAAAAGTTTGCAAGACCTATAGGTTTTTGAGGTACCATTCTATAATTAACTATAAGGGATGACCTTAATTTATGTAACTACTAGTATTTATTGATATTCCAGACTTTCATTATACTGAGATGTATGTAAATATGACACACTTGCTTGTAAATACATTTACTGTAACTGTCATCAAATTATTATAAGTAATGCTAATCACAATTTTAAGTTAAATAAAACCAATTTTTTCGTATCAGGTGTGACAAAAGCTTTTTTATGCTTTGAATTATAGATTTACAAGTTCACATATATTTTTTTTTTCTCTTGGGAATGGCGTACAATACAGGAAAAAAGTTTGAAAATAGTCAGAAAATGAAATTTGTGTTTATAAAATGGATTCCACGTGGCTATGAGTCTAGACTAAAAGATTACAGGAGATTTTCAAATGTGGTAAGAGCATTAGTGATAGTCTGCTGTTCCTTGTGTGTGACTTTTTTTGGTCTTACCACATTTTGATGTTATCTGCAATCTTATCACTGAACAAATGCATGGCAACATGTACATGAAAGCAGTTTGTTAATTAGATGGCTGTCTGTTAACTTAGATTTTTATCAATCAGAGGAGGACACACCAGAAATTTATCTGTGCTCATGGACTATCTGATACTGCATCTCCGTTAGAAAATGTCATACCTGCTATTAAATGCCTACCTAGCTAAATGAAACACTCCTGCCATTGAGAAGGAAAACAATTGGTATCAGAACGAGTAATTTATCAGCTGTGCCCTCGTCACGAAAGTGAGGCCAGATCAAACTAACTCGCACGTGGTCCTGGGTATAGCTTGATCTGGGACAATTCATTTACGCTTACACCAAACGCTAGTGAATTTTTGATAAACACAGGTGAATTTTTGGTTGTAAATCACTGAGATTGTTAATCGAAAGCGTTTCGTCTTTTCGAGGGAAAGAATTTCCAACGATGTCAAATAGGAAGCGAAAGCAGAGGCCACCTGAGAGGTTCAGTGAAGACAAGCGAGCAGAATTGACCTGGAACATGCTTGATTTCCATTTGCCGGCTTCAGGCTCCACTTACCAGACCACGATGAATTTTATTGATTCCTCTTCAGTCAATGATGAAACTAACACTCCAACAGCTTCGAGTCCTCGGAAGAAGAAGAGACAAAAGGCATTTGATCGTAACAGAAGCATCGAGCTCAATCTGGAAAACTCTTACCCGCAAACCTGTGTATGTCAGTTAGGTTTGTTTAACATCAATTTGTGCACGAGTGAAACGCAACGTGATGAATTGAAATCACAGAATGGAACTGGTATCTCTGATGACTTGTGGACTGTGGATTGTTATCACTGCGTCGTGATAAAACTTTCCTTTGAGCCACAGCATTCAATAACAGATGACAAGAACTTGTTTGAGTTAAATAATGGCAGCTTGAGACATGCCTCTTTTAAAGCAACAGTTCCTTCCGTTTCCACACATCAACTCGAAGCATTAGTTTACCTGCAAAACAAAGGTATGATTTCCCTAGTGCTGAAACCAGAGCAACATATTTTAAAAGAAAGCTGGGAAGTTGTTGTGTGTTTGAAGGAGAATGGCTTAACCGAGATGTCTTCTGCATGCGCTGATGTCAAAAATAGGAAAATAGACCAGTTGATGAAAGTGTTAATAGAATGGTTTTATAACATATCTGCAAGAGGCGATGACTCTGTTTTGCTGGACTGCAATAATGCAGGAGTAGACAAAGGTTTTGATGAACTTTACAATGCTATCAAGGTAGTTCGCGAAAGCAATTGCTCGTCCACGTCTGTACCAAGGTCTTCTCTCTCAAATACACCCCTTTGCCATGTACTTGATACAGACAAAGATAACAATTGTAGTCTTAATGCAGAAATCAACAGATGTAATGGAGCAAATGATTTTGATGTACAGCATCCTCATCTCAGACCTGTGCTAAGAGGTTATCAAAGAAGAGCTGTTGAATGGATGTTACAGAGAGAACTTGCTTGTCAAGTGACATGTGGATGTCAAAGGAAAGAAATTGATGGTAAGTAGAATATTACCTTAGCCCTTCCACTCCCAAGATCTAATTGGTAATTCTCCTTACTGTCTACCATACAATTCATATGATGTTAGTTTAGAGAATTTTGTATTGGATCAACTAATAATCCCATGGTTGACATTCTTCTCTATTCTCATCACCTGCCTGCTTGATATTGTATTGATATTGTAAGGAGAAATTCTGTCTTGGTCACTTGTGGGAGTGAAAGGTTTAAAGAGTCTTTGTATTGCCAAATACATGTTTATTACTCAGAACTATGGAATTCCTTGGTTGCTTTTGGTGCTAGTTGGTATTAAATGAATAAGTAACAGAGCAAGTCTGTACCAGAGCTAAGAGGCCCATCCAGCCAGTGCTTTTTCTGGTTTTTAACCCTTTAACTCCCAGATCAAAAGGTTATCCCTCCCAGCATTTCATTCCCTGACAGTTCACCAGTTTCCATTTATACTCCTGGGTGGAGAGAGAGACACACTGACCCAGCCAGGTCCTTAAGCTGGATCTCTCAACCCGGAGTCCTGTGCACTGATCACTCATTCACCACATCTCCCACAAAATTTGATACACTTTAGAGTTAAAAAGTAAAAAAAAAATCATGAATTTGTTTCTTTTTCATATACTTGCAGCTCATAGTCTTCACCCATTATGGCAGAAAATTCACAGTTTGGATGGAAAGATGATTTACTACAGTCCTTATACTGGAAGGTACATGAATGGCAGTTATGATAAATGAACATAAAGTGGGCTATGTGACCCATTTTTTTCACCCCAATACCTTAAACTTATCATCTGTAAGCTAGAAAGTCAATGAGAAAGAGAGGTGAGGGGAGGGTGAGAAGGTTGGACATTATAGAGTTATATGTCATGTCCCCCCTCCCCCTGAGCAGAAAGCTGATGAGAAGGAGAGGGGAGGGGAGGGTGAGAAGGTTGCACATCATAGTGAACTATATGTAATGCCCCCTCCCCTCTTCCCCCTCCCCCCTAAGATCAATACCCTTACCCTTCTTTATTTCCTATCTCTGCCCTTCCCCCACCTCCTTAGGCCAGGGAATGTTTCTGTACACAACATGATGTCCTAGGCTGGCAATGAACATATTGTGTGTTTACATTTCATAAAAGTTTGTTCTGAGAATTTTTTGTTGGATCAAGTGATAATCTTGTAGTTATTTTTTCTTTTCTTGCTATTCTCATCAGTAAGCTGCTTGATATTGTATTGCATTTGTAAGGAGAAACTATGTCTTGGTCACTTGTTGGAGTCAAAGGTTTAATTAGTGATTTGTAAATGTTTCATCCTGAGTAATTTCTTTATATCAATTAATTTAGACTTACAAAAGAAAGATTCTGCCAGCCATCCCTGCCTCTTGGAGGAATTTTAGCTGATGAAATGGGACTTGGAAAGACAGTGGAGGTGATTGCATGTATTTTGTGTCATTCAAAGCCTTCATCAGAGGTCAAGTCAATTGATTACACATTAACAGCTTCTGAACCACACACAGACACATCGAGTACATGTAACAGCATGATACAAGAAGGCTCTAAATCAAAACTTGTGGAGTGTGAAAATAATGACTGTGATGAAGCTGTTACAGGCCATAGCTCAAACAAGGAGCCAACTTTGTGTGAGAATTCACCACCTTTATGCAATGGTGATATTGCCAGAGAAATGAAGGGAACCACAGAAAAAGGTTACAGTTCAAGTTATGACTCAGGTCACAGCACAACATCATCTAATGAAGATTCAAATGAGCTTGCTCTTGGTACAGATGGACAAAAAATGGCTAAGACAAATTCAGATATTTATACATCAGATGAAGAAAGTGCCACACAGTTTATGAAATGCCAGTGTATCTGTGGTGTAAATTTGGCTAGCGTTCATGACAAATTGCTGCAGTGTTGTGAATGCCAAGCAGTATTTCATGCTACATGCCTTGGTTATGATTTTCCTGGTGGCTTTTTATGCCCTCATTGTTCCGTAAGTAGACCAGCCACTCCATCCAGAGCAACACTGATCATTTCTCCTGCTCCAATTGCCCAACAATGGGTGGAGGAAATCTCCAAGCATACACAACCATCCACAGTTAAATTGCTGGTAAGAAAGTGTGCAGTCTTTTCAGGATGGTTTTCTTTTTTTTTACCATTTAACCCCTAAGAGCAACTTATATGTGATAAGTTTGAGTATTAATTTTCATTGCCTGTTTGCTGGATAATTTATGGATCTTATCAGGAGAAGTTACACGTTTCTGGAAGTTAAAGGGTTGAAATTCATTGAGATATCTGATGAGTCTCTCAACCAAGACAAAATGTTCATGAACAGTGGGCCTTATTCTCACTACTGATTAAATAGTGTTCATTACTGCAAAGATCGCTTTCATGTCTCAAACCACGGTTCACATGTATGATTTTCATGTTTTCACTGTCATAGATTCATCACTTCACAAATTTATTACAAACCAACATAATGACCAGCTCCTAGTTGGCTTGTTAGCTCAGTTGGTAGAGGATTGCATCTGTATCAAAGAGGTCATGGGTTCAAATCCTGTACAGGCCTGAATTTTTTAAGTAGTGTTCATAACTGCAAAGCTCACTTTCATATTCATGAAATGTTTAGTTATACCAGCTCAGGCACAAACTATATTTCACAGATCTTCCTTAACTTAGCAGTCATGACATATGATAAGGAGCAGGAAAAGGTATCAACTGTGTTTCTGGACATGGGGGTCTTTGTTAGGGCTGTGTTAGTGGTCTAGACTTACCATTCTTTTTGGCATTAGGCCATATTTCTACACACAGGTCTTTTCTCATCTCCCCCACTCCCCAACCCCAACCCTTACCCCAACTGCCCCCCGCCTCTTTCCACTGTGGCTTATGTATCATTAGTTACCTTCCTTCAGTTATAGATGCATAGGTAAGCACATTTGCAATCAAAGTTTGAAAGACTGGTCTACCTAGACTCCTAATACCTACCTGCAGGCAGGGTTGATAAAAAAAAACAAACTTGAGACACAATTAATAAAGATGGTTGTTTTTGCATTTTCTCAGGTTTATGAAGGTGTGGCCAAGATGGGTTTTATTCCCCCTCAAGTCCTTGCAGATCATGATGTAATCTTAACAACATATTCAACTCTGAGATCAGATTTTTATCACTTAGGATCTAAGCAAGGTCAGTGAAAAACAAGCTGTAGCTTTCAAAAATTTGTAAATGAACTGTCTTGGTTTGGTCACAACTTTTTTTTCAAGTTTACCTTTAAGTTTTCATTTTTCAGGAACTGGTGGGCGGTCTATGCGATACGAGAAGCGGTATGTGGCATTACCAAGCCCTCTCACGTCTGTCATGTTTTGGCGGATTTGTCTTGATGAAGCTCAAATGGTGGAGAGCACAACAGCTAAGGTTTGGTGTTAACTCCTCACTCCTAAGATCTCTTTAGTAATTCTCCTTACTGTCTGCCATACATTATTCTTATGATGATGGTTCAGAATTTGGTTTTGGATCAACTGATAATGCATTGATCAATACAAACTTGCCTTGCACACTTGATCATACATCTGCACACAAGCTCTCTTGGTCACATGAACCAAGTTCCTGCATTGCAGATATCATGCAAACACTACCGACAGTTCCCTTGTGGACAATTCCTATGATCTCATTTTTTTTAAAACCATACATCTTTAATTTTTTTTCAGTGTCTTAAAAATTCTTTATTTCCTAGAAAAAACTTAGGAGTATATTGTGACAGCTCCTTTAAACCTTTTTGCAGAAAGTGCAATGTGTTGTTTTTGACAAAGTTGAATTATTCATTTTGTAGGCAGCTGAAGTGGCTTTATGTTTACACAGTGTACACAAGTGGTGTGTCACAGGAACACCAATACAGAAAGGACTTGAAGGTGATGCTGGGTTGTGTGTATGTCTTTAACCCCTTACACCCTAACATCAGTAGGCATATTCTCCATACTGTTCTCTATATATTTCCTTAGGCACTGATAAGGAGAATTTGTTCAACCATCAAGGGCTTCTTTTGTTGGTGATCATTTCCTTTATTCTTATGACCTTTCTGTTTGATTCAGGGGTGATGTTGTGAGGAGAAGTTAGAAGCTAATCAAAGGGTTAATGATCAGCAATTAGTGGGCTTAGGGTTAAAAAATTTTAGACTAAATTGATTGGCCTGGCCAGAATAATGTTTTGTGTTCTTCACAGAGTGCTTCTCTCCAGTTAAGAGTATAAAAGGGTTCCAGTGAATTGGAAAGCCTGATGAAATGCAGGGGGGTAACCTTGCAATAGACTGGCATCCCATATAGGGGGGAGAAGTGATAATCTTAGTTGCTTCATGTTAAGGAAATGGTGATAAGCTCAGGCTGGGTGGACCACCTGGGTTGAGTAAAAACTTTGTCTTACTTGTGTTAAACATACAGCTCTACTTGGGCTTTAGAGTTTTGAGTGAAAACGAAGAAGCCAGAATTTTAAACCCAGGCTTCCTACAGAGTAAATAAAGGGGTAAGTTTCTAAAGAAATCATTGGTGGGAGAGTCTAACAGAGTAATTTAGTATTATCAACTGAGTTGATAGAGTAATTTGGCTACGGTAAAGAGTTTCAAAGCTGATGTTTTGAGGGTTAGTCCTTTGTCAATGAGAATGGCAAAGGGCTAACACTTGAGACATCAGCTTTGAAACTCTTTACAGTGGCCAGTTTATGTTTTAAACTCAACTCAGTTGATAATACTAAATTACCTACCTACAGAGTGCCAGTCAGTAATGAAAGATGCGCTCTCATTCTGTTTAGATATTTATGGTCTGCTGTTGTTTCTTGGGGTGGATCCTTACTGTCATCAAAAATGGTGGAAGAGCTTACTGTTTGAGCCTTACAGGAACGGAAATAAACAACCTTTGTATGAGCTTTTAGCCAAAATCTTGTGGCGAAGTGTAAAGAAGGATGTCATCCATGAGGTACTGTTTAGTAAAGTTTTTGTGTCATCTTGAAAAAGGGCATATTTACTAGTTACTGGTGGAAGGGGGGGGGAGGGTGCAAAGCAGAGTATAAAACTGCACCTTATAGAGGTGCTAATGCAATTAATTTCTTCACTTTTCACCAAATCCTGAAATGAGTCCCCAAATTGATGACTAGATTACTTTATTACACCTCATCTAGGGATACCAGTATATAGTGAAGATTACGGTTTGTAAAGATAAATCTGAGGCAAACTTCCTCAATAAGTTTGTTTTCAAAAAAGCAGCACATGCATGAAGTCTACCACCAGATGCCATCTTGTTTCCTGAAAAAAGTTTGGAGTGACTCTAAACTTTGTTCATGATTTTTTTAATTAAATAAACCAAGAGATATTTTTAAGATGAGCACACTTTATCTTTAAGTTAAGTCACTGTAGTAACATACAATCCTGTTGTTAGAATAATTTTGGTTTCAGACAGGTTGTAGATGAAATACCTACAGGTGTGTTGGGGGTGGGGTGGAGGTCCAGTCCCTTTGTACTCTTACCCTGGATCTACCCCTGCTGAAGTCTGGAGGCTCACACCACACTGTTTACACCTTTTTTCATAGATTCAACTACCAGAGCAGGATGAGAAAGTAAAATGGCTGACATTTTCCCCTGTAGAGCAACATTTCTATCATCGTCAGCATGAAGAATGTGCAAACACTGCAATGAAGGTTTTTATTTTACAACATTTTTGTCTACAATTCTTTCCCTTAGTAATAGTGTAGCCCCTTCATTCAGCAAGATAAAAAAATCAGTAAAAATTTTGTTGGAGAAGAATGCTCCTGAAACTATATAATAGTTGTTTTCGTAATATTATCATTTTCGCTACTGCTTAATTAGTGTTCATTATTGCAAAGATTGCTCTGATATCCATCCCTTAATCTGCAGTTCACATATATTATTTTCATATATTCACAATCATAGATTCATCACTTTACAGGTTTATTGCAAACCAACATTACAACAAAAAGCTTTTGATGTTTTATTAACCTTTTAACTGCCATGAGTGACCAAAACAGACTTTCTTCTTACTATATCTATACAATATCATGCAGACAAGAGATGAGAATAGTGAAAAATATTAATTATGGGATTACTAATTGATCCAATACCAAATTCTCCAAACTAACATAATGAGAATCATTTGTCAGACTGTAAGGGGAATTACTAATGAGATCTTGGGAGTTAAAGGGTTAAAAAGGAACAGTAGCAGAAAATGTAAAAGTAACAATTACAAGAATATATTTTTGTAATAATCATGTTTCTTAGAAGATGTTAAACTTGAACAGTGTTTTTACTGAAATATAATAGAGGTGCTTATGGTATCAGAGTGGTTGTATAGGCCATTTTACAGTGGTGTACTTAGCTTTTACAGTGATGTACTTAGCCAAGCCTTTGATTTAGAGTGAGGCTGAAGGTGACCTTGTTGTAATGGAGACCAGTATCTAGTTAGCATAATAACAAAGTAATTTACATTTGAAAAGCAGCTAGGTTTGTATCATAACAAGGTCAACCTTAGCCTCACTCCTGTTGAAAGGCTTGGCAACCTAACAAACAACTGTAAAATAGACTATTATGCAGTACGAGCACTTTCTTAGAATAGTGGGGCTCTTAATATTAACAAGAAAAAGTGTAGGGAGGTGCTCATTGGAACGAGGGTACTAAATTGAATCATTACACCAACTAGCTTTCATTGACACTCCTTTTGGGAATGGATTACTACTGATTTCTTTGTCCTCTTTATCTCCAGATGCTGAGTCACTGGGAGAGAAGAGATACAATGCTAAGTGCTATTGACAGAAACACTGTGCATCTGGTAAATACACTTAAAACTGAAGGGTAGTATGTAAGGTGGCCATTGCAAGGGTTCGAAGCATGTGAATAAAAAAAAGGAGGACTTTCGGTACCAACTAGGCAAGCTCCATAAAAGGTCAATGCAGCTTTAAGCTGCAACACCATGCCCATTATTTTGAGATTCTGAAGAAATATGTGAGGTTTTTTGTGAAGTTTTGGCAACTCATTGCATTCCTTCACCTAAATAAGAGCAGTGAATAAAAGGGGGTAAGTTTCTAAAGAAACTGTGGTGCTGCATCAGTGGGAGAGTATAACAGGGTAATTTAGTATTATCAACTGAGTTGGTAATAGAAATTGGCCACTGTAAAGAGTTTTACAGCTGTTGTTTCAAGCACTAGCCATTTGTGAGAGTGAATGGAGCTCTAGAGAAGAACAGGCTGAAGACAAGGGAGAAATTTTCTATTATTTTAACACGACGTCTCTCACTTTTTCAGTTCTTATAGCAGAGCTTGCCAAGCATAGCCCCAAAATTTTACAAAATAGTAGTAATCCATCAAGCTGAAAAAATTTGGATATAAGACTGTACGACCGTATGACTGTATGACCATATGACCGTATGACCATACAAGGTGCTACTTTTAACATGGGTGGTCAACTGTGCCGCAGGCACGCCAACGCCATGGCTTTGTACAGTAGTTCAGTGGTCAGTGCACTGGGCTCCAAGCCAGACAACCTAGGTTCTTGTCCTGGCCGGGGAAAGGTGTTGTGCCCTTGAGACATGCAAGGAAAAAAAGTGCGAGCTCTGCTCTTTTGCTTGGCTAAATCTATATATTATTCTAGACACTGTTAGCAAATGGTTCACATTTTAGCAGTGCTGTTGGCTTTTTTTAATTCCACCAATTAAAACCTGTTTTGTTTTGTTACAGTTGTTAAACCCTTTGTTGCGGCTGCGGCAAGCATGTTGTCATCCACAAGCAGTGAGAGGAGGCTTCCTGTCCATGCAAAAGAGGTAAATTTAAAGCATCTCTGTATGTTGTTGCAAAACTGAATCACTTATAAATAACACTATATGATATCCCATTATCTAATAATATCCTAATAATACCTAATAACATCCTAACAACATCCCAATAACAACCTAATAACATTCTAATAAAATCTTAATAACATCTTAATAACTTTCTAATAACTTCCTAATAACATTCATATTAATGCTTAACAAGAAGGTAATATTATTTCTGTAAGATTTTTATTTTGATTATTTTGTAGCACTCTTACCATGGATAAACTGCTTGAAAGTTTGATAGCCAAAGCAAAGTTGGAATGTGAAGAAGCACATCGACAGCTCTTGTTTGCTTTTAATGGTTTGTACATGACATCTTTAGGGAGGCGCGGTGGCCTCATGGTTAGTGTGCTCAACCCCGGATTGGATGTTCCTGGTTCGAGCCCTGGCTGGGGTCAAGACACTTCACAGTACTTCTCTTCACCCAGGTGTACAAATGGGTACCAGCGAATGTGCTGGGGGTAACCCTGCGATGGACTAGCATCCCATCCAGGGGGGAGTAGCAATACTCCTAGCCACTTCATGCTAAGAAAACTGGAGTTAAGCACTGGCCCCATGGGCCACTTGTGCCTGTATAACGGCTAACTTACATGATATCTTGGATTTTCACAAAAGCATGTTTTTTACTCTCTGCTGCCTATATTACATCATGTTTGTATGTGTCTGAGTTAATATAACATTGAAATAAATTACTTTTGCTCTCCAGGTCTTGCTGGCATTCACATTTTAAAAGAAGAGGTTAGTTAATTCAATATTTTTGCAAAGCTATAACAGAGGTGAAAACATTCGCTTAACCCTTTAACTCCCAAGATCTCATTAGTAATTCTCCTTACAGTCTGCCAAATGATTCTCATTATGTTAGTTTGGAGAATTTGGTATCAGATCAATTGGTAATCCCATAATTGATATTTTTCTTTATTCTCATCAGTTGTCTGCATGATATTGTATAGATGTGGTAAGGAGAAATTCTGTTGTGGTCACTCACAGGAGTTAAAGGGTTAAAAAAACAATTTATGGCAGATCAGTGTGATGGTGTTGATATTAGCTTTTAAGTCAACAGATTTTAAACTGTCTGAACTTCATCAAATTGAATTTTTGTAATAATGTACTACTTAGTTGATAATTGAACACTCTCCCTATGATAAGAAAGTAAAGCCTTTATACAGGCCCAGGTGGCCCATGGAGCCAGCGCTTAACTCCAGTTTCCTTTAGCATGAAGCAGCTAAGTGTATTGCTACTCCCCCCTGGATGGGATGCTAATCCATCGCAGGGTTACCCCCAGCATATTTGCCGGTACCTATTTGTACACCTGGGTGAAGAGAAGCACTGTGAGAGTAAAGTGTCTTGCCTAAGAACATAACACAATGACCCTGGCCAGGGCTCGAACCCGGACCACTTGATCTATGGTCGACCGCACTAGCCATGAGGACACCGTGCCTCCTTACTCTCCCTATGGGGATACGAACAAATTGGAAACAAATATTGCAATTAAACATTTTGTTTTAAAAAATTCCAACTGTTGGGAGGCAAACAAGCCCACTGGTATGGTTGATTTGCTCCTCAAAGTTGCTAAGTTCTAGAGCCCACTTATGGTGTATTCAAAACTGGAAAATGGGATTTAATTCTGATAAGATGAAACAGTAATACTGTGTATTATCAGTAAAGTCTGGTCTAATCTGAAGCATGGGAAGATGTTTTTGTCCTTGGTGGAAGACATCATTTCAGAACAAATCCAGTGAGAAGCAGGTTAGTCTTCCTCGCAGCTATTTTTTGTGTGTTCACCCAAGGCTTTCCTCCCCACAAAGCCTTGTATGACTACGCAGACAACGGCTGCAAGGAAGACCAGGTGTAGGGCTTGAACCTAGCACCTCCCAATTGCAAGTCCAGAGCTCTAACCACTAACCCAGGCCGCCTAGTTTGTTAATTTCTTGGTGTGAAAGCCTCTTGTTTTCTATTTTCCAGTGGCCAGAAGCTGTTGAAATGTACAGGGAGGCAACAAGATCTTGGACAGAACATGAAGAAACCTTCAGAACAGATGCACTACAGGTGAGGTGGGCCCATAACTGTACATACCCCAGAATGAGCAGGTGTTAGATTTTTCCTTCCCATCTGTTGTCAAATGTTTTATCAGTTGTGTTTGGTTGAAATAGGTAGCCTAAGATACTTTCTGAACTAACATTCTGTTAGAAAGCAGAATGAACCAGATAAGATATATAAGTGTATTATAACTGGAGATTGTGTTGCAATGTTTGGAGAACATCTTTTGGGTTCACAGATGCTAGAGGGCAGTGATAAAACCTTAAAGGAAAGTGATTTAGAAGAAATGTCAGCAAAATTTGGAAACAGATTATTATTCCGCAATGAAACCAGCATACCATAGTAGGCCACTGGAATGGGCAGAATAGGCATGGGTATTACAGGACAAAAGTACAAATGGAAAACAGGGCAATAAAATGGGCACTCTTAATGATTAAAACATTAATTTTTTTCTTTTTATTTTTGTTGGCTGTCATAGAAATGAAATGGTTTTTTTTTTTCATCTTTTGTGCACACATTATGTGATCCTTGTGGAGTCCAGATGAGGCCATAGGATTTATTTCCACATCTAGAAGCCAAAATACCAGAAATTAGTCTAATAGTAAAACCCTTATTTGCTGGTTTAACATTAAATACAAACTGAAGTTTTCCTTATTGCTCATAAAACTTTTCAAGATACATGTACTGTAAAATTCCTCTCATCATCTCTGGTACTGAGTGGTGTCTACTAAATCCTGAAGTAATGCTGTTATTTTACATAGAAATTACACACCTTGTTCAACTTGTCAGATGTTCTCAGTCAGCAGCACCCAGGCTGTTCACATACCTTGCGAGATGACAAATTGCCAGATGACGTGAGTAGTAAAGAATATATTTGCTATAAGATGTGGTGTGGACTTTCTCTGTAAATGTGAATGAAAGTGATCCTTGCAGTAATGTGCACGACTTAGGCAGTAGTGAAAGTAACTTTCATTCACGTCTTTATCCGCAGTTCAAATATATGACTTTCATATATTCTTAACCGTTTATTCATCACTTCACGAGTTTATTTGGAATCAACGTCATGACCAGCTCCCACTTGGCTTTTTAGCTTAGTTGGTAGAGCGCTGCACCGGTATCGCAGAGGTCATGGGTTCAAATCCCGTACAGGCCTGAATTTTTTTCAGGCCTTACTTTCACTACTGCCTAAGTAGTGCACATTACTGCGAGGATCACTTTCATTCACGTCTTTATCCGCAGTTCAAATATATGACTTTCATGTATTCTTAACCGTTTTCTCTGTAAATGTTGGATGGATGAATAAGGAGATAATCCTTGTATGATTTCATTTTTAGGTAAAGGAACTTAAGAATGCTTACACAACAAGAGTGAATCTACAGGTGGACAGCGCTAAACGAAACCTTGATGCTGCCCAGTCAAGCCATGCTGAGACAAGGCAAAAAGTAATTCACTGCACACATCCTGTATTGTGTTCACTCTGCACCCTTTACAGCCCCTAATATCAGTATGCATATTCTCCATACTGTTCTCTATAAATTTCCCAAAGTGCCTAGAAGAAGAATTTGTCTAACAATCAAGAGCTTCTTTAGTTCGTGATCATTTCCTTCATCTGCATGACTTTAGTGAGTGATTCTGGTGTAACACTGTTGGGAGAATTAGATGCTTATCACTCAAAAGAGTTTCTGTTTGTCTGAGCTTTTATCAACTTGTAATATTTTTCATAGTTTCGAAATAATTCAAGTAATTCATGGTTTCTTTTAAACTAATTGTAAAGATAAATTTCCATCAATAGTCAAATACTAGAGTTTTTTTTCTTTATTCACGGACTGGTTCTTTAGAATATTCTTATAAAAACAATGATATAATTTGTGGGTCATAATTCACGCACTTGTGAAATAATTAATATGCAGGTTGATATGCAGTCTCCTTGGTGGGTTGAAGCTCTTCATTCTGTGGCAGACAGAGGACTTGATACTGACCTATGTCAAAGAGTCCAAGATGAATTGTCATCCACTGACATGGATCTGGGTTCTATTGGAAGGTATGGTATGAATCGTCTTATTCAAGATTCGGTTAACGAGGATCGAGGATCGAGGATCGAGGATGAAGGACAGAGGATCGTGGATCGAGGTTCGAAGATCGAGGACGGAAGATCGAGTATCGAGAAAAAAGGATCGAGGATGAAGGATTGGGGATCGAGGATGAAGGATTGGGGATCGAGGATCCGAGGTTTGGGGTTCGAGGATCGAGGTTCGAGGATCGAGGTTCGAGGATCAGGGCGCCCGAAGAACTTTTCAAGGATCTTGATCCGCAGTTTCGTCTTAGTTCTTTCACGAAAAAAACAATAGCGATAGACAAAGGGCTTGATACAATGCTCCTCTTTTGACACACAGGCAGTACGCACAAATGCCGATATTTTCATATCACACACTGTAAAAGTATATGATATTAGTTTTGTACAAGTTTGAATTAATCGTATTAATGTGTAATCTTTTTGCTACAGATTTAAGGACCTTCATGGACTACAGTATATTGTTTCCTCTAAGTTAGAATTGATCGAGGTATGCGTAAGTAAGAAATATTTAGTTATTGAGACATCAATTCTCTTTAATTCTAATTTGTTGTGCCCAAGAATTTGAGTGTTTTTTTAAGGCAATTTTTTAGCCAGCCAGCCAGAGGCAGACAGATGCACAGTTAGTCAGTCAGTCAGCTAGATAGACAGACTGACCGTCAGACGGACAGACAGACAGACAGACTGACTGGCTGACTGTCTGACGGATCGAGAAATGATTGGCTGACTGACTGAATGAAAGTGAGACAGATAAACAGGCAGAGAAAAATAACTACTCGATTTTGAGAGGTTTTAGTTTTGAGTTTTCATCCATCTTTTCATTGCAGTCTACTCATAATAACTTGTTGGTATCCCTGGACAAGCTTGGTGTGCCTGCAACGCCGCAGATGGTATTGGCTAGTGCTGAGTGTTGTTTGAGGCCAGCTCAGAATAGCACTGCTGAAAGGTTTGTTATGATAATGTTAGTGACCTTGACTGTGGCGATGACGATGACGATGATGATCACTATAACAATCACGGTCACGATGACAGGCACGACGACGATGACGATGGCGATAACGATGACGATAACAATGACGATGACGATGACGATGATGATGACGATGACGATGACGATGATGATAGCAGTAGTGACGACGATGACGAACACGACGCCGATCAAGATGACGATTTTTTTAGGCTTAGGCTATCTCTACAGGTGCTATGAAACAACAAGTTGTGTAAAGTTACCTGCAGAAAGGATTAAATGCGTATCACATATATTTTCTCTGCAGGTGCGCCTTTTGTCAGGTGGATGATATTTTTACAGAATATGAATCACGAATATTTGGCCATCAAGGAATGAAGGGCGTCGATGAGCATAAGTAGGTCTTCATGTTTATATCAAGTCTTCAATTCTCCTAACTGATCTCTGTGACTTTCTGTTACTGTTAGTTATGAGAATCTACAGCTAAATCAACATTATGTTTGCTTCCTATTTTTATTGGAAGTTCTCAGACTGACGACACACTTGATTGGCATCGCCATGGCAACACAGGAGGATTACGCGCGGAGTCTGAGGTTGAGAAGGTCCTAAAAGTGATACATAACTTTATCAAGACTCATAGTACGTTATTACTTTTACTCAGTTTTTTTTTCTCGGTATTGTTCAAGTTGTCACACAACACCTCTCCCTCTTTCGCGTGACGTGTCACAGCCTAAGGTCACGCAATTGTTGTTAAAAGTGACGAGTCGCGAACCTTATTCTCTTACGTGGTGATGCAACGAAAAGTTAAAGTATTGCGCGACATGTCACGACCTAAGTTACCTATGTTAAGGCATTCTGCAAGTGGTCACACAACTGTGGTTGAGATTTACTTGACGAGGCACCACTCAATGACATTTTTCGTCGTCTTTACAAATGTTATTTTGGTGCTCACGCAACTGTACACGAATTGAATAGCCTTTTGTCTTTACAGAAACTGGGTCAACTGCACATCTGCAACAAGAAGGTCGCTTGCACTTGAGCTTAATTGATGGTCTGAGAAAAGAATTTAAGGTTAGCATTAGGAACCGACGCTTACACTTTGTACGTACGCCAAACCCTTTACATCTTATCACCATTGTGCATACTCTCCAGACTGTTTCTAAAATTCTCTAAGGTGCTGACAAGGAGAATCTGTTCAGTTTGCTTCGATCAGCCGTGGTATTACTTAGTTTTGAGTTTAGTTAAGTTTACTTGGTTTAGTTTTTATGCTGAGATAAATTGAATGCTGTTTATTTCCTATTTTTTCAGTTTCTGAGAGCTCTGTGGTTTGCTCTGCGAGAGCGTATCTCTTGTCTTGACGAACTGGACATGTGTACAACTCGCCTTAGGCTTTTGCTCCCAGGAGAACCCGTCACAGATGATATCCACGTGATTCATCCTTTACAGGTACTTGAAACCAACGGGAGGGGGGAGTAGCCTAGTGGTTTTTGCGCTGGATATTTTAATTATTTTTGTGTCCGATTTTGGATTTTGGACACAAATGTCCGATTTTGAATTTTGGACACTAGAGTCAGATTTTGGATTTTGGACACTAATGTCAGAGTTTGGATATTTGGATTCTGGAAGCTAGTGTCAGATATTTGGATTTTGGACGCTAGTGTCAGATATTTGGATTTTGGATACTAGTGTTCGATTTTGAAGTTTGGACTCTAATGTCCGATATTAGATTTTGGACACTAGAGTCCGATTTTGGGTGGTCGAGTCTAAAAGTTATTCAGAATGGATACGAATCTGTAGCTCTATCAGCAACTAATTGGATTATGTTTTTTCTTTGGAAGATAGAGCAACAGCGCCTTAAGTTCATGTCCGACAGAGTTGTTGCACAAACTGAGTTGAGGAAGAAGCTCGGTCAACTTCTTTATCTCAAAAATTTGGCGAAGGTAAGTTTTCTGATCAGATTTCGTGGAGGTTCTCTTAAAGAAAAGAAAGAAGGTCTGGCTAGAGTGAGCTAAATTTCAAGCAACATATTCAAAATATTTATTTGCTCTATTTTTCAGACCCAAACCAGTCATGACGGAAAGAACCCGGAACCATGTCCAGTTTGCACCAAACTGCTAGGAGTCCAGGCAAGTAACTAAAAACGACCCTTCTCCTCATGGTCCTTTTCGACTTATTTAGGACTTTCTGTTTGTTTTTGTTCTTTCAGTGGAGCGTTTTCTCATGTGGACATTGCATTTGCTGTCGGTGCTCCTGGGTACTCTTGCGGCAGGCTGGAATTGGTCCCCGACATAGGAACGTACACGTGAAGTGCCCGATGTGCCGGATACCTACTCTTGCGCAAGAAATTTCCTACGTCAGCACCGGAAGGAGTCAGGACAAAGATACAGAGGAGAATGTCACTGTCAAGGTAGTTTGAGCTTCATTGTTTTGATTAAAAAAAAACTATTTCGCCCCTGTAATTGTCATCGCTTTCTTTCAGAACAAGTGCTAAGAAATGAGTGATTTATCAGATCAACATGGCTCTATCGTCTCAAAAAATTGAAACACAACTTAAATCGCTCTTCGATTTACCTTCGTAATGCCAATAGCTCTGCGCCAATCACAATAAATAAATTGTCACGAGCAGCCAAAGAGAGCTCAAAGTTGAATCAAGAAAACTGCTTGAAGCGCGGGAAAACGTCGTTGACCAAGTCACGGTTGCTCTTAATTTTGATTTGACTGTTTGAGGAAGTGGCGCGAATTTTCTGGACCAACAACAAAGTAAAGAAAAGAAAAACCGAAGCAATCACGGATAAGTTTCGGCTCTCTATTTTGTAATGGGTTAGAGCACTTTTCGATTGAGAGGCCTAACACCTTAACCAAAGTTATTTCAACAGTCAACCAGAAGAAAGAATACTACCTTTAAGAGCTAATTAGAATTCAAAGTAAAAAAATCAATACCCAAACCGCCCAAAGCGCGGGAAAACGCGGGTGACCCCGTCCTGGCTGGTTTTAGCCTTACATCTGATTGGCTGAGGGAGTGGCGCGAGTTTTCTGGGCCAATCACAGAGCAAAGTAAAGCAAACTTCCGGATTACTTCCTACCATCAATTGGAAATTGCTCATCCAGTTAGTCTCAAACTTTGAGTCCTTTTTGCTCCTTTAGGGAAGCCATTCTACAAAAGTTGAAGCTGTTGTGCGCACATTGTTGGCTATTAGAGACCTTACGCAACAGGACGGCAGAATGAGGACGGCGACCGTGGACCGCGCGAGCACTGGTCCGAGCACGCGAGGGTTGACGTTGCCGTCCTAAACGTAAACAAACCTTACGCAATACAGCGCGACATGCACAGGCCCCGAAGGAAAAATGGCCACCTTCAGGGAGGCAAGAGAGGCTCTTTTGCTTGCTAATGCCTTGGATTTGATCGCCGATGAAGAAATGCTGTTACTCTACGACGTTAACACTTCAAAGAATCTTGACATTCCTTACTGGAAGTACGAAAAATTCAATCTGGACTCTCTTTCCGACGACGAATGCAAAAGCGAATTCCGTTTCTTAAAACATGATATCTACAATCTGCTCGACGTTCTGGATCTTCCTGACAAAATTACCTGCCCAAATCGTTTTTATGTTTACAGTGATGAAGCGCTATGTTTGCTTCTGCGTCGTTTTGCCTTTCCATGCAGGTACGAAGACCTTGTTCCCCGATTTGGAAGGCCTGTACCGCAATTATGTATGGTGGTGTCTGAGATGATGGATATTCTTTATGCCCGCTTCGGACAGTTGTTTTCTGGTATTAATCAGCCATGGCTATCACAAGCAAATCTAGTTGATTTTGCAGAAGCTATCTACAATAAAGGAGCCGCCCTTGACAACTGTTGGGGATTTATAGACGGAACTGTACGACCAGTTGCTAGGCCTGGCGAAAACCAAAGAGTATTGTACAATGGCCACAAGAGAGTGCATGCGATAAAGTTTCAAAGTGTAGTTGCACCAAATGGTCTGATCGTAAACCTTTTTGGACCTGTGGAAGGATGCAGACACGACAGCGGAATGTTAGCCATGTCTGGTTTGTTGCCAATGTTAGAAGCTCACTGTGTATCTCCAACAGGCCAACCGTTATGTTTATATGGTGACCCTGCATACCCCTTGAGGGTCCACCTGCAGGGTCCATTTAAGGGTGCTGCCCTAACAGCACCACAGCAACTGTTTAACAAATCGATGAGTAAAGTAAGAACAGCAGTAGAGTGGGTTTTTGGTGACATTTTAGAGTACTTTTCGTTTTTAGATTTTAAAAGAAATCTTAAGGTTGGACTCAGTGCAGTAGGAAAAATGTATATCATTTGTGCCCTGTTGAGAAATGCCCACTCATGTACATATGGGTCGACAACTTCTTCTTTCTTTGGTGTTGAACCGCCTCCATTAGACCAGTACTTTATTTAAGGAAATGTTATCAGAGATTCTTGTAAGATATGGGTCAATGCGCCCAGAGGAGGGAGGGGGGGGGAGGGTACTTTGTAATATACATGATGGGGAGGTTCAAAGTACTCTTTTGGTTTGAAAATTTACCCCCACAGATTTTTTTGGTCAACAGTGAATAAGTCACATATTTTGGGGGGTTTACAGGTACACAAATTCATGTCAAATTCTTTCTGCTTCATTGAATACGTCAGTAGGTTTTTTTTGGTGTAACATTTCAAGCTCATGTATTTTTTGGGTTTCTTATAGGGAGCTCTGTCAGACACCCCTATCATGTATTCTGCAAGTATCCCCCACCCCCCAACTGGGATTGTGCTATGGCTTCATCAGTACCTGAAGCCTGCTTATCTTTACCCTGCCATTTGTTAGGAGTTTTTTTTAAGTGTTGCAAATGCCTCATGGAGGGACCAGATTACATTTACAAATGACCGGGCATGCACACGATCACGACCTTTAAAAGAGTGCAAATGACCAATATGTAACCTGCAGTAGAATGAAGAAAGTGTATCAGTGTATTGAAATACTTCAAGGTTATAATTACTGTTTATGGAATTGTAACCTGGTTCAATTGTAACTATCAAAATGAAATTTTGAGAAAATTGTGCCAAATAGTTTGAATTTTTGAAGCTAGCTTAAATTATGTAAAACATTTCTATTATGGTAATCATTTTCAAGTTTTCTCATTTTTTTCAGCTAATAATTATTATAACTTGTAATTTAATTGCAAAATTCTTTGTTTCAAATTGTAAGGTATTTTCATATGCATATTTTTTCTCATATTTCAAGATTAATAACAACTGAAAATTAAAACACTAATTTTGGAAGTCTCTTTTTCCAAATTCTCTGGCATGATCCACAGACATTGATTAAGACTAAAAAAATCGATCTGACTGTTATACTTGATGAGTGTATGTGGTAATATGCCTCGTCTGTATGCAACAGGGTCTGGGTGAGAAATCCCACATCCCATCATGTTTATACATCTTTTTACCGCTTCCCGGAGAGAGATATAAATCATGAATCCCATCAAAATATTTGGCTTCTCCTGAATCCCCTAGGGCTATATTTGGGTCAATTATCTCATATCCCAAAAATGCCCTTTATTAATGAGACCCAGCGGTATAACAAATCATTGTTGCATGCTCTGTCAAGATTTCAGTGGCTCATACAGGCTTGTGAAGGACCATTTTGGATCCTATAATCAATAGAATTGTCAGACCAATCCAGTTTTTTAAAACTTTTTTCAGTTTTATGAACCTGCTCAAAATTTTTACTTGATATATATTTTCACTGTACATGTGAATTTGACAATTTAAGAATGGGCATGCTTAAAAAATTCTGAAGTTAACTTTATAAATACTGAAAAGCAATTATAAATGCATTTTTAAAGCATTTTTCTTAACCATTAAATTTCTTGAATTAAAAGACAATTAACTCACTGTTAGTCTTATTTTGCTCTTTGTACAATGGAATAATATTAAATGTCTCAGCTGATCGATACATTGGATTATACACAATCTGTTACAGCTCACAGCAGATCATAAAAGCCAAGATAAAATTGGCAAAAATATATAATTATGTTATATATGCATACATGTAAAAATGTAAATGTTTATATATATATATATATATATATAATAAAATGCGAATGATTTAAATAAATGTGAAACTTTGAAATCTTACAGAGTCTTAAAGAACACTTTTTACTTGGTGATTTTCTCAATAAGTGCCAAGAGCATTTGATTTTGCAGTTGCTGCTGCTGAATTTGAACTTGCATTTGCTGTTGTTGTTGTTGTTGCTGTTGCTGCAGTTGCTGTTGCATATACTGGAACATCTGAAGTTGTGCAGATTGTTCTTTCTTTTTTACTTCTAATTCCTCTTGTCTTAGCTCAAACTCCCGTTCTACCTTTTCCCTCAAATACACGAGGGTTTCTGATCCTGATGATCTCTTTCTCGGTGTTGTTTGTTGCCCATCCTCAGCTGTTGCCTTTCTTTTCTGAGTCTCCCCCAGCTTCTCCATCGACCTGTTTCTCATCTCTTCTGCCTTTTTCCTTTCATTCTCCTTATTTTGGTCATTCTTCTCTGACTGTTCTCCGGCGTCTCTTTCACTTTCCTCAAACTGTTCCACTATCTGTTCCAGCAACTTGTCTGTTTCTGTCATCTCAGGGGATATCCCACTTGCTCGTTCTTCCTCAGCCATTTTGTTCTTGAATTTCTTTGAAAGTAATTGATACCTGTCCCTGACTGCTCTCTTGTTACGGAGCCGATCATGGAATAATTCTGTGGCATTTAGCCTTGCCGTAATGCCCTCCCACACTTGCCCTCTATCTCTTGTTGATGGTTTGAATTTGTAAGGCTGTGACACCACAATTTCTTGTAAAAGAAGCAGGTCACACTCCTGTGTCCACTCCATTTTAAAAAGATGCCTATTTTAGGGTATGAAATATAATCAAATAATTAATTTATTACCAAATAAAAAGAATAAAGAAAATGGGCCCCTACAAGGCGAACACTGAGTATGCTGTCCTATTTCCGGACTTCTTTTACAATCATATACACAGTTATATCATACCTTGAAACGGCACTAATACCATCTAAAATTTTATCTACCTTTATTACATGAAATTTGAATTAATGCCGCCTCGAAAGTGTCGCTAAATTAAAGTGAGTACACTGTGAAATTTTGCCATCTGTATGTCTATGGGATAAAATGTTGCCATCTGCAAAAGTTGAATGATTTTTTTATATATATTTAAATCAAGTTATGACATTTACAATTTTATCAAATACATTTTCGCATCAAATAAGCTTAAATATTTTGAATTCGCAAAAGTTTCAGTTCGTGAAATCGCTAAAACTAAGTGACTTATGTTCCAAAATTTTACGAAAAATCGCTAAATTAAAGTGTCGCTAAATGGGAAATTTTCAAAATCGCTAAATTAACATGTCGCTAACATTTCATGCAATAAGGTATACGATTTAAAATTTAATCTATATCTATCTTTATTATAAATTTTGTTACTTTCACTGCAACAAGGGCTGTGAATTTTTATCGCATAAAGACGGCTCCGGCTCTTAGTTTTTATCCGTAATTACGATGAGAGTTAGTCAAGAAGTTGTCACTTTACTAAACTGCCAACAGAGAAAACCTTAAATGCTTACAATCCTTACTAATTCATTTCTACTTGTGCCCAAAAAATAACAAATTATTGCTCATTAGGCGAAAACAGCGACATGTAAACACACCATTTTGCGTAACAAGTTCGCTTCATTTGCCGTTTGTAAAAAGACCTATCACCAGACACAGAGGCTCATAACTAAAGAAATAATATGTTTCTATGCTATAACCGAAGAAAAGACAGTTTAGATTAAAATAAGGGGATAAAAATACTCACGTTCTCCTCACAACCTCAGTCGCCTTGTTTTCAAGTCGTGAACGTCAAGAGGACGGCAGTCTCAAACCGGAAGTTGCGTCAAATGGCTCACGAATCAGGTTGTCACGCGCGTCACACGATCAATTTTGCTGTCCTCTCCCTTCTGCCGTCCTGTTGCGTAAGGTCTCTATTAAGTCGGCAGACAATACGGCAAAGAGTCTTGTGTTTTCTACGGTAAGTTTTTGATACTGTATTACTCTTAGCCCTAATAGAAACTCCCCGAACGATTTCAATTGTTACTGAGCAGCGCTCGTAGACTGGGGCCAAGACAAGCGTTTCTTCGCCCTCGCGAAAGTTGTCGCCTTGAGTGACGCGAGCCGGTGAGAAGTCTGCCAGTGGTCTGGCACTGACATAATTAGTGCCATACTCTCGGCAAACCTCTCCCTGACTCGTCTCAATTCTCGCTGCGGGCGAAAAAACGCGCGCCCTGCAGCGCCAATTATGAAGGCCTGCTCCAAGGCTACGTACAGGTTGTGTTAGGAACACTCTTAACCTTCACATTCTGTGTTGATTCTGTGAATTTCAACTTTGTTTTGTTTTCTCTTAGTGGCAAGAGGTACTTAGTGTTTTAGCCCAAGCTTTGGACGAGAATGGAATCAAATATAAACACATTACTGGCAGCCGACTTTTTCAGGTTGGTACGAAAAGCTGTACTTTTCTCTGCCGATTGCCGAAGGTCATACTTTATAATGTGCAGTCTATTTTTTACAAGCTTTTTACAGTATCTGTGAAGTAGAGGGAGTCTCGATCGAGTGTTTAAAGACCAAAGCTAAAGTAATCACGACAGCCAATCAGAGTTAGGGAAAATATCAAAAAGAGCCAATGAGAACGGAAAGTTAAAACAAGGTATCTGCGTAAAGCGCGGGAAAACGCGGGTGACCAAGTCGTGATTTGTTTGAGCTTTGCATATGAGTGGTTGAAAATTTGGAGCGTTTTTATTGACCAATCACAAATTTATGCTTTTTAAGGCGTGGTTGGGAGCAGAGCCCTTTTGAGTATGCGCAAAAAAAGCTCATAAAAGTTGTGCGAGGCCCTCGCCCGTCTCAGTCCTGGTCTTGTCATGGAAAGTCATGGAAAATGAGTGAAAGTGATACTCTTGAGAACAGCGAATTAATATGAGTATAATTTCTCGACCAGAATCCATGGTTAAGGTGAAGAAGGTCTCGGAAAAGTTCACGGAGGATCGTGAAATTTTATTACTTCGAAGAATTTCAAACCTACAACGAGAGGCAAAAGTCTTGGCGCGCTTCACTACTTTTTGAATTTTTTTTCATATAACTTTCATTAATCTTCCCCTCTCTTTTATTGCACTTTTGTCTGGTGTTGATAGAATAGTCTCTTATTCAGTAGAATACTGTTTGGGGGGGAGGGGAGGGAGAGGAGGAACTTTCAAGTACCTTATCACAGATAAATCACAACATTTCAGTTTATAATGTTAGCTTACAATGTTGGAGGGTTGACGATCACTTACTAAAAAGAAGCGTGCCAACCACTTTTCCCCACTCTTTGTAGTTTTAGTAATACCAGTTTTATTCTTTTTAGTCAAACCTTCAGACGTTCAAACAAGATTCCTCGGTAGGCGTCCTCCTCCTGCCTTTACAAACCGGGTCTAACGGTCTCAATATCATCGAGGCGACACACGTGTTGTTAGTAGAGCCTGCGATGAACCCCGCCCATGA
The DNA here is from genome assembly GCF_036669915.1 of Pocillopora verrucosa. NCBI lineage: Eukaryota > Metazoa > Cnidaria > Anthozoa > Scleractinia > Pocilloporidae > Pocillopora > Pocillopora verrucosa. The sequence continues at coordinate 26,651,874 of NC_089316.1, read as the reverse complement.
GCTACAGGCTGTGGGGCGTGTGCACAGAATTGGACAAACTAAGTATGTTGTTAGACTCCTTACTGCTTCCTGTACATTTATTTTTGTGTTACTTGTGAGAAGATGTCCTTGGACGAAGTAAAAACATCTTGTTATGAGTTCCTTATGGATGAGTAAACAAATTTTATCAATGTTTAGCGAGATTTCCCCCGATTTTTATTTAGTAGGATTGAACTTCTTTATATGTCAGGCGAGGGAGAAGTAGGGGCTTTACAGCTATCGTGGTGGACTCCGGATTGAGAGGTCTGGGGGGAGTCACGGCCGAGCATTATGAACGCCTTCCTCTCCCTTCATGTCACAGAAACAGGGATAAGCGCTAGCAGTGTTAGCCTTTGGCTTGAGTACTGAGTGCTATGTGATGAGTTAACGTAATTTGCCATGGAATTTTATTGTTGATTTTTTTTACAGACCCACCCACGTGTACCGCTTTATCATACAAGGAACTGTCGAGTCCCGGATGTACTCCTTGCTGCAGTCTAAGCCAACGAGTTGTGTTAGGTACCAGTTACTCTCGGTATTTTCTTCTCCTGCAGCGTTTTCCAATGCAGAATTTCATTCGTTCATTGTTGTTATTCTTTTTCACGTCAACTTGAAGAACATGGCGTACATTTATGGGCTTAGACTTTTCAAAAGTAAAGTGTTGCAGTAAGTAAGCAAAGTTTGGAGTCTTTAAGAGAAAACTTACCTTCTATGAAGTGTCATGATGCAGGCATATTGTCAAGTGGGCGTAAACTCGACTTTCTTAGCTGAGAAATGCATGGAACACAGAAACGCGCACATTCTGAACAAACCCTCGTACCCAGGCTTCCCTGGAAACTGTAATGAAAATTGTGACACGTGATTTTATCCTGCTCAACAGGACTGGAGCACGTGACAGTGAGAATGCCAGTCTGACGCTTAGTGACCTCGCCTCATTGTTCACTCAAGATGAAGAACGCGACGAGGAGCAAAGCGTGACGGGATCGTTCCTGTTTTATGAACCAACAGTCGCACTTCCTCCAGATTAATAGCACACGTTTACACTTGCTATTGTCTTAGAAGTGTAGATACAAGTGGTTTATTTTTCACGCTTAGGTCACTATAATATAACTATAATATAACTATAATATAACTAAACAATTCGTTAATGTTAGAACTTGCTTTGTTGGTGCTACACCATTTTTTAATAGAAGAATATAAAGTGTTCCTTTTTTAGCGATTTCGTAAGAATGAAGAAAGAAAAATGCAAGTAAATAAACAATTTTTTTTCTGAAAACTTTTCCACTTATGTAGCAAGCGAGCAGGCCATCGTTGTTTGCGCTTTGGTAGGACCATTTCTTCGCCCTCAAGAAAGTACGAGGCTTCAGTTAAGTAACGCGAGTCAGCGAGAGGTATTCAAGAAGTTTAGTGCCAGACCTCTGGCAAACCTCTTCCCGACTCGTCTCAAATCTTCCCCCGTGCGGAGGAACGCGTGTGTTGCAGCGCTAATGAGGGAGAGCCTGTTTGACGGTTACGACTAATGAAAAACTGAAATCTGTCCGATCTCCCCGACGTTGACATTGACGTTGGAACGCTGACCAAGGAACGTTGATGCATCATTTTGGCAAGGGTCGATTTTTGCCCAATCCATTTTTTGCTTTTGTATTTATTATTTAAAACTAAAGCTCAGATATGATTGAGTGAATAAATTAGATGGCGAATCTGTAATTGCAGTATCCTCTATTTTACGGGAATTTATTGTCCTCATACGTTACCTCTTCTTATTTACTCGAGGAGGGGGGGGGTGCCGCTGGAGTCTATCTACAATGATGGGGAAGGGATTCTGAGAGGCCAGTGGCACATACCCGCCAAAAAATGGCCCAGGTACCCCATGGGGCTACTTACTGATCACGTTGGTCAGTGTAGCCGACTTTGAAGACAAAAAAAAAACGTTGTGAGCGGGAAACCAGGAAATTCTACACCATTTGTGAACATTTTTTCATGAATTTTACATAACGCTTTTAGCTACTACGCATGTGCAGTGGGCTTGTCAACCATGATGCTTTGCAATTCTTCAAGAATATCGTGGTCTTGGGATAATTTTTTGGCAAGAGCGAGTGTTTGTTCGAATCTCTTAGCGATTTTGTTCTCTCAAATTACTACTGAATGTTTTAATTTTGCGGTGGTGGGATAAGACAACTACTATGTCTTTGACAGGGGCTAATACGACCCCGTTGGGTCGGCTTCATCCAATATTGGCCGCAAAGCAGCAAGGATCTGTAAGCCCGTCATCTGGCGTGAAACGAGAAGCCGGTAATTCCGAATTCGGAGGTGAGTTTCTTAGAGACAGCGCTTTATCAGCGTGAAATCTTGGCTTTCATGCATGCTAGGATTTATGATTATCGTGTGGCAAAATTTAATGGCAGAGAAACCAATCAAAACGCATGTTTGACAGAATTTTCAGTCAATCGACATGAACTGGTAGCGAATGCTATAGTTCCCCTGGAAAGCGCACACATTTTTCGTTAGATTAAGCTTACCATAAGTTTTACTGTACGAGAATTTCACAGATGTATGGGACCACAGTAGGATTCCCTCAGGTTGTTTACGTTTATTTATTTTATCGTTAATCTTTTCTGATTATAGTATTACTAAAACAAATTACGATCAAGTTTTGAGGATCGCTGTGTTTAGTAACGGTCGAGTTGATTTAAGCTAGATTCTATGTTTCACGGAGATCGAACTTGTTTTCACTTATTGGACAGAATCACAATATCCACAAAACAACAATTGGCTGTTTTCCAAAAAAAATATATGAATATCAAATATCACCATTACCTGTGTGAATTTTGTGCATTATTTGACGTTTCTTTGTTTTATCTTTTAAAAGAAACGAAAACCAGTTTTAAAGCTGTATTTCACATGAGTTATATTTTTGTTTTGGTAATCATTTGAATATGAAAGCAGGAAACTAAAATTTAAGACAAAAAGCATTTACAGAATATGGTGTCATTCAATGATATATTATGTTCACACTGCATATTTGCAGTCTCCTCCAGACAAAAAGGTGGTTTGGTTGCACAATGCTATATAAGATGGCAACTAAACAGGCATTCTCATTCACCTGAAGAGGACAGGGAAAGATTTCCATATTTAAACTTATTGACTGATTGGGAGGGCTAGACAGGAAAATTTTTGGCCCAAGGACAAAACCCAGCCAATTATTCTCCAGTTTGGTGCAATGAAACTCAGTCAAGAAGCATTGTATCATATGATATGATCACTAAGTGTTGAAAAAAAAATAGAAAAACAAAAAATAAATTCCACCATAAAAACTTTTTCTTACCTTCTTAAGTCAGAACAAGGAAATCACAATTCATAGAGAAATCGTGACTAGTTAAGAATTTACTCATTTTTACAACAACAGCTAACCTAAACAATGTCATTTTTTTCTTTGTTGCATCAAAAGGGTATTAGTGCTAGGCAGAATGGCTTTTTCCAGATCAGCTCACTTTAACCTGTCTGGCCCTACATGCATCAGCTTTCATTAAGGCTTTCTATAAGCTTGTGTTGCTGGAGGGGTTATATAATAAAACATGACAAGATCTTGGGAGTGGAAGGGTTCACTTCTTTTTTATCCTTCAGATGGAGAAAGGAAGAAGAAAAGAAGAAGCAGATGGGGAACAGAGGAAAAGAAAACCTTTATTCCAGGAATGCCAACAACAATGCCACCTAATCTATCCCCGGAGCAGCAACAGGCGTACATTGGTAAGGGAATGATGAATGATGATATTCTTGCTACTGATTCTCCTTCGTTCTCTTTAATTGCTCTTAGGAGAATTTGTTTTCTAGCCAAGACTTGTTTGCTTCTCACCTTGTGTTTCAAGGTAGGATGTTTTTCCTGTGTGGATTTCTGGGACATTCAGTTTAAACCCTGTCTTCATTTGCAGGGTTTTCACTACGTGCTGGCTGCGAGCTAAATTTACCAACCGAAAAAGAGGTGATCTTTGGCTGTATTTTGGCCAGGGTTGCTTTAGACTGGGAAAAAATTATGTAATTAGATCTCAATTATAACCTTAACTTTCAGACTATTTTCTTAGCTAAAACCCGGGATTTACAGGAGAATGAATGGCTTGTTTCCTCATAGCCACCTCTAAACCCTTTAATTCCCAGAAGTGATTAACACGTAACTTCTCCCTAGAATATCTATACATCATCAACAAAACAGGTATTGAGAATACTCAAACTTATCAGGTAGAGGTTGTTCTCTTGATCTAATACCAAATTCTTGTAACCAAGTCAAAAGGAAATGTGTAGCAGCTAGAGGAAAGATTTAGCAATGGGACTTTGGGATTTAAAGGGTTAAATTAGTAGCGTGTATCTGTTTTGGTTTAATTTTAACCTTGTTTTGGTTGTTTGTAATGTATGATAATGAGTTTGAAACAACCGATAATAGCATTTGAACCAAGGACAAAATTGAACCACAACATATCTGCTATCCCCTGGTTCCATGATTATTTTTCAGAAGTACATCTCATATGGATATTTTGACTGTATGTTATCCTCAACTTTGGTGGATAGTGTGACCTTGTTTTTTATTTTTTATCATTATTTTTTTTCCTGTTTAGCTCAATTGAAGATTGAAGAAATCACCAGAATGCTTCGAACAGGAGAGCTTGGGATACCAGACAATCCTGATGAGAGGTATGTCCTTCAAACTGTTCCTTATACATTTGCTATGGTTTAACAAGGAGAATTTGTTGAACAAGCTTCTTCATGTGGTGATCAATTGCCTGATTCTCATGACCTCAGTGTTTGATTTAGGGGTATTACTTGTCAATATTTGAGGTTAATAATTATATGAACTTAGAAAATACCAATCAAACCAATTGGAAAGACTGAAGACCTTATTAGTGAATTTTCATAATCTTGAATTGCTTCTCACTTTTCAATTTAAACCCTTTACACCCCAACATCAGTATGCATATTCTCTATACTGTTCTCTACACATTTCCTTGGTGTTGACAAGGAGAATTTGTTTAACAATCAAGAACCACTTTGAAGAAAGATGTTTTTTGTCTTGTCATGAGGGTGGAGCAGAGAAACAATTCTGACTCCCCATGAGGAATCTCTTGCGAAGTTCACTTTTTTTTTTCTTTATTTCTTTACTGAGCTCAAAACTTACCATCTCTCTTATTTCTATCTACAAATGTTATGCTATCAACATTGCTGATCCTAGCAGTATGCAGGACGTCTGTCATATGAATTTTGTAATAGACCTTGCTCACTGTGGAGTCTCTGTGGTTCAGTGGTAGAGCATCGGAGTGCGGAATCTGAAGGTCTGAGGTTTGAATCCTCTGGAGGGGACTCAGAATTTTTTCTTTGTTCCATGCTTGTGACAAGACAAAGAACATCTTTCTTTATTTCTTTACCAAGCTGAAAACTTACCATCTCTCTTATTTCTAACTACAAGAACCACTTTAGTTGGTGATCATTTCCTTTATTCTTGTGACCCTCATGTGTGATTCAGGGGTGATATTGTGAGGAGAACTAAGATGTTAGTCACTCTAAGGGGTCCAAGGGTTTATATGTCTACTCATTTTCTTTTGCATTGTCAGGTCACCATCTCCAGAGCCAATTTATAACACAGAAGGGAAAAGGTTAAACACTCGTGAATTCAGAGTACGAAAGAAACTGGAGGAAGAGAGGCATGTGCTTATACAGGAAGCCCTGAGTTTAAATGAAGATTACAAGCCTCCTGCAGATTATAAGTAGGTGGTTTTGCTGTTTTAGTTGATGCCACTGCTTTGAGGTAGATGCATCTGTTGATGCAATTTAAAGCAAGTGATGTTTATATTAAGTTGCCTAATGGTTAGTTTGCAAGACTCTGGAAGAACTCTACTGCATGGTTAGCAGGGCTGTGCTCTTGTAGTGTCTGAGTGGCAGAGGCACCCTCCTTTAGTCCCTGGACACCCTTTAAACAGCTGGGCATGCTATTATCTTATTGAAAACATTTTGGTGTATGCCTGACCAACTTGAGTATTACTACCACAAGACAAAGAATTGAAAGAAAACATCGTAGTGAGCATTTGTTTATTGTGACCTCTCTCTGCTTTTTGTCTCTGTAAACAGAAAGCTTGGTAGCCCTTCACTATAAGCATTACAGATGACTGGGAACAAAACATTGTTACCAGGCCAGATCTCAGTATCTTTGAGCAGCCTCAAGTGAAATTTCAGTTGGCAGCCTTATTTCTCAACTGCAAACCTGGTTAATCTTTATGAAAGGGGCAAATTGTGTAGAAATTTTGTGTTCTTCATGCCTCACTAACATTAAAAAAATGTACTTCTAAACAACACAGGCCACCAATCATAAAAATCCAGGATAAAGTTATGATTCCACAGGACAACCACCCTGAAGTTAACTTCATTGGATTGCTCATTGGACCTCGGTATGTTGGTTTCCTCTTAGGGATCAATATGTTTTAAAATTTCCAGCAATAATACTATCAAATACCATCATGTGTCTTTGCTTTTTGCAATATGCTGAAAATAAGTAGTAGGATCTCTGTTAGGTTCAGAGTTCTCCCTCAACAAAAAAAAAATTTCAACTTGTAGAGCAATCCTTTTACATGTTGAATTTTCAAGAATTCCTGCTTGGTTCAGCATTCTCTTGAGATAAAAGAAATTTTCAAACCTGTCAAGCAATCCTTTTACCTTTTGAATTTTTAAGAATTCAAGAAATTTTAGGCAGTAACCAGAGGTACCACTGGTGGTAAATTTTTCCTGTTACTGTTACTGGTTAAGTTATATGATATTCATTCACAGTGGTTCAAGAAGAACACTGTTGGTAGTGTTCTCTCAATGCATTTGTTGACGACAGAGCAGTCAGATTCCTGACAAACAGATTTGCTGTCAGACAGGGCATCTGAACTCTTTAGAGTTTGGAGCTGTGTTTGCTGGCTGATGTCTGTCTTTTCTTGCCAATGGGAATCCATAACCCACCACTGTGTTGTAGATGGCAATACACTTTGCCTCCTTTTCTAAGTGTTTATCTGCCAGCTCATGTTTATAAGAAAATTTGCATTCAATTATCCTTTTATTCTTTTACTTTGAATTTGCACTGAATAAGTGATAGTCTATGGAGGCTTTTGTGATAAATGTTTCAACTTCTGGCAAAGGATGTCAGACCCTTTCACTCCCAAGATCTCACAAGTAATTCTCCTTACTGTCTGTCATACAATTCTTATGATATTAGTGCAGAGAACTTGGTTTTAAATCAGCTAATAATCCCTTGGTTGATATTATTCTTTATTTTTGTCACTTGTCTGCTTGATATTGTGTCCATATTGTAAGGAGAAATTCTGTTTTAGTCACTCATGGGAGTTGAAGGGCTTTTTAATTTTTTAATAATTATATTTGTTTCTCTTCTCATTCAGTGGCAACACATTAAAAAAGATTGAAAAAGAGGTAACATTATATTTTTTAAATATATTTTTCCTTACCTGTTAAGAGGTAACACTTAAAAAAAGATGGAAAAAGAGGTAACGTCATTTATCTCTGATGCAGATGATGTGTTGAAACAAGCAAATTTTGAACTTTCCAGCCAATAGTCTCCCATTGTGGCTTCCAAGTCATTGAGAATTTAAATTTTTTTATAGAGGAGTTTTTTTCTCTATCCCTTTACACCTTCAAATCAGTATGCATATTCTCCATACTGTTCTCCAAACATTTCCTTATGTGTTGACAAGGAGAGTTTGTTAAATAGTCAAGAGCTTATCAAGTTAGTGATCATTTCTATTATTCTCATCACCATAATGTTTGACTCAGGGATGATATTATAAGGAGAAATTAGATGTTAGTCACATAGGGGTTTAAGGGTTAAAATGTATTTTGGCAAAGCTGTTCTTTTTATTGATTAAGTTGTGTTTGCTTTGGTTTTTCAGAGTAGTGCAAAGATCATGATCAGAGGAAAGGGCTCTATAAAGGAAGGAAAAATACACAATGTAAGATGTGATGTTCCTTTTTTTTTTTCCATATCCTTGCATGATTTGTTTTCTTATATCCATGTGTGTTTATCTCAATGTACTGTAAACACCAACAGATAAGCCACACTTGCAGACAAGCCCAACCAAGAGTTTGCTAACTGATATTTTGGAGAAAAATTTTAGATAGAAATCAGAAGAAATTACAACTTGAGTTGTATGAAAGTTGCATTATTTTGGTTGCTTCATTAAACATACATCTGGATAAACCCTCTGACAATGAAAACAGAAAATGCTTTGACTCCTCAGCCATAACATTAGTTGTTAATAGTTGGGACATCATATCTACTAACTTAGAGTTATGTTTGATCTTACTCAAGTATTGTTTGATCCATAAATTTTTCATTTTGGTCAGATTTTCCTTAAAATTTTCACATCAAACAAGAAATATTCAGTTTGTTCATTTAGTCCTTTGTTGCCAAGTAGCTTGGCATTTAACAAAGATTCAAAAGTTTTTGATAGGCAGTGTCAATTTTTGTTTTTTGTGGCACAATTTCCAGAGGTTCACACAGATACATCACACAGCTGATTTGTTGTGCAAATTTTGTGAAAATAGTTATGGCTTATCCACTGGTGTTTACAGTAAGAGCAGTGGACAACCTTTATTTCTGCCCCACTTACCAGTGAGAGCAGAGAGCAAAGGAATGATTAAGCAGGTTCTTACTTTGCCCTGATTGGTTTTTGTTGTTCAGGGAAGGAAGGATGGACAGCCAAATCCTGGAGAAGATGAAGAGCTTCACGCTTTAGTAACTGGACCAAATGAACAGTCTGTGCAGAAAGCTGTTGCAATGGTAAGTCATTTGAGCCTTCATTGCATCTTTGTTTTCAGTGTGAGAGGAAATTGGTGGCTTGATTGTTGATAAGCTTGTTTCTTAGAAGGATAGGCTAATTTCTGTGAAAAGTAACATAAAGCAACATAGTTGGGTGAATTCTGATCAGCGAATTTAACAAACAGATCATTTTTTTATTTTTTTCAGATTCGGGACATATTGCGGCAGGGCATAGAAGCCCCAGAAGGACAAAATGACTTGAAGAGGATGCAGCTGAGAGAATTAGCTGCTTTGAATGGAACATTGAGGGATGATGAGATTCTGAGGTATTTACCTTAACATCAGTATGCAGAATCTCCTTACTGTTCTCTATGCATTTCCTAAGGGCTGACAGGGAGAATTTGTATAGCAATCAAGAGCTTCTTTAGTTGGTGATCATTTCCTTTATTCTCATGACCTTAAGGTGTGATTCAGGGCTGATATTGTAAAGAGAAATTAAATGCCAGTCACTTTTAAGGGTTAAAGGGTTACCTTCTCATGCTTTTGTGTTGATTTTAAGATGCCGAAACTGTGGATCAGCGGAGCATCGCCACTGGGAGTGCCCTGAACAGAAAAATGTCACAAATAATGTGCTTTGTACAAAATGTGGGGCAGCAGGTCATCTGGCTTCAGACTGCATTCAAACAGAGTGAGTGCAACAACTACTTCTGATTGTAGTCATAAAGCTTTTTTGTTATTTTAATCTGTCTCACAACATAGTTGTGTATTTGTTGATGTGTGAAGTGCAGTGTAAGCAGTATTATTAAATGTCTCAGTACGTGCTTGGTCAATTTAGTGGGTCCTATTTCACTTTTCTGTTCACTGAGGCAAAAGTTTGCTTGACTTGAAATAATCTTCCCTTATAGTTGAACCCAGATATAAACACATAAATATATATAAGTAATTTCTTACTAACCTCAATTTCTTGTTTATAAGAGGTACACATTGACATGTTTAGCACAATCTTACAAAGCAGGATACTTTGTTGTAATTAGCCACAATTTTAGAAACAAATGAAATGTTTATTTATTCGTAAAAGACTAGATATTAGGTGCAGAGGACAGTGAAAAATTAAGTGATTAAACCTTTCTGAATTACTTTTGCTGTTTTTTGTCATAGTTTACCACCTATTCCTGTGGTACAGGTGGACAAGGCAAAAATGGATAGTGAGGTAAATTTTATTCAAATGTGACCTGTTACTCATAGGTGCAGTTGAGAAAGAAGTCACTTCAAAATATTTCCTTGCCTTTGGTGGCAAAGTTGCTTAATTCTTAACTCCAGTTTGTGACTAAGACAGAATTTCTCCTAACAATATCAATACAATATCAAGCAGACCAGTGATGAGAATAAAGAAAAATGTAAATTTGGAGATTGCTAGTTGATCCAATACCAATTTTTTCTTTCAAACTAACATCCTAAGAATTGTGTGGTAGACATTAACGAGAATTACCAGTGAGATCTGGGGAGTGAAAGGATTAGGGTTTGAAAAGTCAATTGTTAAATTTATTAAGTTTTAGGGATGAATGCAAATGGTAGAAGTAACTTATGTATTTTTACCTTTTTGTAGTACATGTCACTCATGGCTGAACTAGGAGAAGGTCCTCTGCCAGAGCCAAAGGTGCAGCCAAGGCCTCCACCCCCAGTGGAACCAAACAGGCCACCTCCTCCTCAGCTCACAGCTACTCCACGCCCCCCTCCACCCATGCAGGTATGTTCAGGATCACAACTAACTTTTTATGGGGATGCTGAGTGGCAATTGAATATTTTTGTTTCAATTGCTTTATGGACCAAAAACATTTTACAGATGTTTCTTTGCTTAAAACATTTTCCTACACATGATTGATTACAAGCAAATTGTAAAAGAGTGCTATGAAAAAATTACAGCATTTTCACCTTCTGGCAACCACTACTAAAATTCTGGTCATCATGAGACTAATCACTAATTTCTCAGTTGCACTGGTAGCTAGCTGGTTGCAATTTTGGTTCCAGTTATTATGATCATGACAATTAGCTAACTGACAAACAATTCAACAACTAACAATTTCTTGGCTGTTGATTTTTGCAAAGACCATTGACAAGACTTCAACATATTCACCTACTGGCAACCACCACTAAAATTCTGGTCATCATGATACTGTGATCAGTCATTTCACAGTTGCGATGGCAGTCAGCTGGTGCAATTTTGGACCTGGTTAGGATGAGGATAAGTAGCAAACTAGCAAACAGGTCAATCTCTCAGGATGATGTGAGAAGTGAAATTCTTCAAGGAGAATAGAGTTTGTAAATAAAACCCAATTTAGGAGGAAACAGAGAGAAAAAGAAATTAGAAATTAGAAATTTAGGATAGAGTGAAGAAGAAGCACAAACCAGACTAGCAAACAACAGAGTTAATTTGGGCAGAAAGGAAATACAGATTTCTATTTTCATCAAATTTGGTTCTTGTTTCAGAACACCAATCAAGATCGGCCTCCATCCTCTGCCCCACCCCCATGGGCTGCACCACCAGGTCCTAAGCCACTGATGAGCACACCAGTACCCATGCCCGGGGGAGGGCCTCCTCCACCTCCACCTAATGGCAATAATGCTCCACCATGGGCAAAACCTGGTCTGCTGCCTCCTCCTGGTGGACCACTGATGGGTAAGAGCTGAATGTCATAGGAGTTGATTGCCTTAAGAGTAGACTGTCATGAGAGCAAACTTTCTTAAGAGCTGACTGTCTTAAAAAGCTGACTGTTATAAGAAATGACTGTCTTAAGCGCAGACTGTCTTTAGAGCTGACTGTCCAGAAAGCAAACTGTCCTGAGAGCATGCTGTCTTCAAAACAGACTGTCTTAAGAGCTGAGTGTCTTAAGGGCTGACTGTTTTAGGAGCTGATTTTCTTAAGAGCTGACTGTCTAAAGAGCAAATTGTCTCAAGAGCAAAGATCATGCCATTGTCATCTTCTAGTTGGTTTTCATTGGTGACAGATTCAGGATTGTAGTCAAGAGTGCCTCTGATCCAGTGAGAGTAGAAAGGTGCCATTGTAAGCTTGAGAGAATTGGAGTTTGAAAAATCAAATGGTTTACCATTCTTCTGTTCTCACTAAATGACTTTTACTGGACTATAGTGCTCTCAGCTTCTGACAAGGATGTTAATTCTGACTGTGACATAAGTGAAAACAAATCTTTGATGTACTCATTAGTTTTGTCCTAACCTCTCATTTCTCATTCCCAGGTCCTCCTCATCCCCATCAGCAGGGTGGTCCACCACACCCTCCCCCTTCAGGTGGACCTGGACCATATCCACCCCAGGGACCTGGGGGACATGGACCTCCACCTCCACCCCCACCAGCATCTGGTGCTCCCCCTCCACCTCCTTGGCAAAGTGAGTAGAGAAACCTGTTTAAAAAAGTTTGAAATCTTTGAGAAATGATTATCATCTTTGTAAATGTTGACATGCCTATTCATACCAATGTTTTGATAAGCAAGGAAACTTTATCAAATTATGATGAAGTTTTTAGTCCAGCGGCATCAACTTCATAGGGAGAAGTTGTTTATTTTTTTAGCTAAAATCAGTTGCAAAAATGTTGAGATGCCTTGAGCAAAAAGGGCATTTACCAACTCCATCAATTGGCCATGCCCCCCTTTTCCTGATTCAATTTTGTTCATCAAAGTTTTGTAGATGGTACTGCTTAGCTAGCAACATGGCCAAGGGGAAAGTGGCAAGATATGTTATATTGAATCACATGGTGAACAATTATCTCTTGTTGTAGTAGCATGTCTTAATCATTTTTTCAACTGGTTGTAGCATGATGACTGAGCTGAGCATGTACTTGTTCATGTAGGGAGAAGCGTTGAATATGTGGAAATATTGCATTACTTTATTAACACCAGTAAACTAAGAATATTTTTATCTTCTCTTGTAGATCCTGTCCCCCCACCCTGGCAGAATCAGGGACCTGGATTTGCTCCACCCCCACCCCCAGGGTTTTCTCCTTATGGACCACCCATGCCACCCCCCTCAGATGGTCATTGGGTGAGTTTTAGTTCCATGAAGATGATTACTGTGAATTCAGGCTTCACAAGCCCAGTGCCCAATCTGTAGAACTGCCAGAATAATGAATATCCCCAGATATTTCATTTCTGACAACTACCATGTGAAGTTCACCTGCTATGTTATTCAATACTTCTTTCCAAGGTGGGAGATAAAGTGGCCCCATGGTCAGTATGCTGGACTCTGGTTTGAGAGGTCCTGGGTTGAGAGGTCCTGGGGTGAGAAGTCCCTGGGTTGAGCGGTCCTGGGTTGGGTAGTCCATGGGTTGAGAGGGCTGGGCATTTCATTGTATTGTGTTCTTGGTCAGAACGCTTTAATCCCACAGTGCCTTTTTCCACCCAGAAGTATTAATGGCTGGTTCAAGTTATCAGGGAAGCCTGATGAAATGCAGGAAGTAACCTTATTGTTGGCTGGCTTCCTATCCGAGGGGGAGTACATGCAGTAATACTCCCAGGTGCTTCATGCTATGGAGTCTGGGATAAGCTCCAGCTGCATGAGCTGCTTGGGTTAAGTAGGGACTTTTTATAGTTTACCTTTGTTCCAGAGGGTGGAAAAGGAGTTTTCTCCCCTGTCTGGTCCACAAGCATAGCTCTTTTCTAAGGGAAGATGTATTGCTCTTGCACTGATTGTCTTCACCCAGATGGGCACAAGTTAAACTGTCAGGAAAATGTGGGGGGGGGGGGGGATAATCTGTGATGGACTCACATCCCATCCCATGAGAGTAGAAATACAGAAATCGAGAAATGGCTCATCCAACCTTTTTTTCACCTGGTAATATATCACTGGTGCCATACATTTTGTTTCAGTCCATGCTTAAGAACAGTATTGATTTAGACATTCTAATGAATGACTTTCATTTTTATACCTAGGCACCACCCCCCCTGATGGGTGCACCTCCTCCTCCACCACCACCCCCTCCTCCAGGGCCACCTCCTCCATCATCATGAGAGACAGAAGACAGAGGTTGTGGCAGTCAGGGTCACAGGAAATATACAAGTGTCTGCGTGGTTTAGCCACATTTCACCAGAGACTTTGTTATTACAAATGTAAAATCCACATCTCTGCTCCTGATTCATGCAATTGTAGCATAGTGATAAGAATTTGGTTAACTTTGGCAGCTCTCTCGAGGAATTTTAGTCTTTGTGATGTCTCTGCTGGAAAAGTCAAAGATTCAGTTTTATGTCAAAGCTGGCTGCTCTTAAAGAGTTCCTTTCCTCTCTTCAATTTTCTCGGCGAAATTGTCTCCAGAGGTTTTCATTGTAAAGAAAATCAACCATTAAGTTGTTTCTTTTGGTCAAAAACAAATGTTGTGTCTTAGGAAATTTCATATGCAGGTAGTTGAAGCACAAACGGAGTCACACTTGGTTCACTTTTTTCCTTTTTAAGAACAAAAGAAACACTTCAAAACGTCATATGCTTTAAACGCTGTATCAAATGAGCATATTTTTAAACTAAAGTTTGCCCTTGGGCTGGAATTGGGAACAGCTTTCCCTGGGCCAAGCGCTGTTTACTTCACGTCGACTCATCTGGTTTCTTAGGTAGAGTAGGCGTTCATCTTTTAAACAAATAAACACAAAAGGTGATCATAGAGAAATTCTTGGATTGTTATTTAACCCATTAACTCCCATGAGTGACCAAGAGAGAATTTCTCCTTACAAAATCAATACAATATTCAGCAGACGAGTGATAAGAATAAAGAAAAATATTAATTAGGGAATTATTGATTGATCTAACACCAAATTCTCTAAACTAACATCACAAGAACTATATGGTAGACAGTAAGGAGAATTAGTATTGAGATCTTGGGAGATAAAAGGTTAACATAAAGTAAGGTGTAAGGAACTTTGAAGGTTTTTATCTCCATTATTTTCCTACGTTCTTTTTTATTTCCATTTTTGGCTGCTTCGTTCCATGTCACTCGCCAACGTAACAGGTTCTGAGACCAAGGGTTAGCCAAAAAGAAGTAATTCCTGTCGGCGGCCTATCTGCTTCGTCTCTAGACCCTCTTTCATTTCGCGGCTGAAGAGAACGAAAGAGGCGCGGGGCATGGGAACTTTTTACCTCCTCGCTCTGAGGGGAAGAGGAGCCCGAATCCATTTCATTGAGCGGAACCAAATTGGATGGTTTGCAGAATAACTTGATTCTATCGATTGAATCGATATTATGAATTGACCATAATCAAGAGTTACTAAAGTTGAGTTTCGAGCATCTGCCCTTTGCTTTGGCTTGCTAAGGGCTGGTGCTAACGTTCTCGTTTCGTCCAAATTTGAACTCAGTTGGTGCAACCAAATTATTCCTCAGAGCGAAGGAAACTTAGGCCCTTAGAGGCGAGAAGAAAAGAGAATCTAGGAACGAGATGTTTTGGAGGAACAGAAACGTGACATGCGTGCCTTACGCGATAGGCTCTTTAGAGCGCTTGACTGATTGAAGGTTTGGTCCAGTTTAGAATTTTTTTCTTATACCCTGAGACATTGCTCTGCTTTTCTTAGTATTATTATTTTCTTGTTTAGCTTTTGTGCACTCTATCGTTTTGTGACTTCCAAGATAAAACCATCTTCCGTCCAGAGCCTCTCGTGGCTTCGCCGCACTGCGCTAGCAAACAGAACCGCCAGCTTCGCAAGCTATTTCCTGTTTTGCTTTCTTTTGCTCAGTTCCGAACTGTTTACATTCCTTTTTTACATATTAAAAATTCCTAAATTATATTGCGAGGTGTTTCTGTAATTATGCTGTAGAAATTTCGCTTTTTTTTTTGTCTAGGATTCAAGATTTTTGTTCTTAGTATTAACCCGTGCGTCTACCATTACCTCGTTGATATTTAAGCAATAGACCGCATTTTCTATCGGTCTATGGGCGAAATAACTTCTGGGGATGTTGGGAGAACAAGAGGAAAGTTTGGAAATCACGAGCTAAAGGCGAGTGATCTACAAAATTTTCAATGGCTATCAGAAATTTCAAAGAAAACAAAACCCAATTTACTCTTGGTCTACGATAAATTTTTGACCAATCAGGACGCTTGTAGTAATTATCCAAATACTGATAAGTGCTTAAAAATATGACGTTTCAGATCACATCACTGCGTTATAGGGCCGAAGAATCTTTTTAAGATCACGCGAGTAGATTATGATCATCAGCCACACAGCATGCAAGTGAAAAAACAAACAAAACAAAACAGTGTTATTAGTATTTTATCATTTTCTTCAAGATACTACCCCCTTGAAGTTATCATTTCAAGACAAGAAACATCCGCATTTTCTTTCTTTGTTTTAAATTCTTGTTCGGAAATACGACCTTTATTTTTTCCTTTATGTTTTACAGTGGGATATCATTCCATAATTAATACTTCCTCCTTAAAAAAAAAAAAAAGAAAAAGTCCATCACCCAATTTAAAAAATCCATCACCTAATTTAAAATCAATACTAGAATTAATTTATGTCTTTATTTGTTTTTTTCATTGGTGATATTTTGTCGCAATTGATCAGTGAAATTTAATTTCGACTGCGCTTGTTGGCTGGGTTCAATGTTCAGAGATGCCTAATGTTTTTGGAGTAAATGATTGATGCGTTGAAAGAAATTGTATTTGATTAATTTTTGACTTTCGCACTCTGATCTGTTCTGGCAGACGCTGTGTGATAGTGGTGATTCACAAGCGCGCTCGTACCGGAGGAGTCAGTCGATTTCGCGTGTAATTTAACTTTTCAACGTCTTTAACAAGTCTGGAGAGAAATCTGTCCTTTTCTGAAGAGGCGATTGCCGTAAGCTACAGTCAGAAGAGATGGAAAGCCTCGCGGAAGGTGTGTTTATCACGGCTGTATGTTAGAGATGCAAGGAATTCTGCCCTGCAATAGCGTATTATTCAGCTTACGTTTAGCATGAAGGATCTTGTGGTGAGTATTTATAAAATAGCTGCTGTAATGTTGTTTCATTGTCATAAACTAAAATACCTTTCCTTCGCACGATCTCAGGTTAGCTTGGCTTCTGGTTCGATATTAAACACATTTAAATACATCCGTTTAGCGCCACTGATTCCAGAATCGACTTACTTGGCCGTCAAATTAATAAAACCGTCTCTGAAATACACTTACGATGAACATGATTGTTCTGTTACACCCAAGCTCCTGAAATCATGAGCCAATTTTGAAGAGGAACCTTCTAGACTATGCTAAGCTGATATCTGTCCTGATTTTTAACCCTCCGCTATTTTATTTAATCGGTATTTACATAACCGAAGAGAAAATTGGTCAATAAGCGAGCTGGATAGAAAGTTCAAACCTTTCAGTTAAAGTGTAAACCTTTAAATTTTCATTTCAACTCTGACCGAAAGGTTAAAATTTAGTCCTTTTTTTTGCGAGTGTGTGTATTTGAAAATAACGTCTGGAATATGTTATAACAATATTCCTGTCGCAAAGACAGCACATGATTCACTTGTTTATTTTCTTGCGAGCTATTTTGATATAAACACGGGAGAAAGTTTTCTTTTTTTTACAAACTGATATTTCAATACTAGAAATTGGCAGAGAAATTTCATTGTGTTGATGTTTGAAAAATCCTTGAGCGTGTCATTTCGAAAAGCATCCCGCGTGGACTGGCTGTTAACGTGGAAAAAAATTACAAATAACAAACCAGCACGGCCTCATATTACTGGGTCATCTGAGACATGACGGCAACTTTTTTGGTCTTTAATTTATAACAAGCTGTATAAAATGTATTCCTTGGTAAATTTGTAGTTTCTTAAATTTTGAGAAATGCATCAAGATTTTTCCTCAGTCCTCACGAGTCTGAATAATTTGTTTACTTTTTATTTGTTTGCTGAACTTGATAAGACCATTTTTTATTGACATCATATAAAAGTGGACTGGACCATTGGATTGTTGGACTATATTCTGTCCTATTTCTTAGGGCCATTTATTTTCTTCTGAATTTGACATAATCACAAAATCGAAAATGATAAAAATCAAATGGGTAAGTAAACTAACGAAATCTGACTTCAGTCAGTCAGGTTTGAGAGATGATAAGGAATGGAAACGAAAAATCTCGCAATTTACTGCTTTTGTCGTTGCTTTTACAACTCAGGAAAGATGCGAGGTATTTTTAATTCATAGCCACGCGTCTCGCATGCGCTGCGCGAATACCACGCGTGTCAATGCAGATTTAGGAGCATGCGTGGTTTAGAGTCTCGATCGCAACGAGGCGTTGTGTGGCCATATTATTCAAGCTTTCTGCCCTTGTCAGTGACTCGAACAAATACTTACCTGTAAGGCGTTTTCGCTCTAACGCTGCGTCAAAAATCTGCAGCACTGCACTTGACTTAGGAGTCGATTTGCCATTCTGATTCGAGGGTCATTTTCAAAAATGAAGGATAAAACAACTTTGAATCAGGTAAGTCGAGAATGGCGCGCATTTAGGAGTACTGTGATCAGTTGCGTGGTCTTAACCTTGCCATAAAATTCTCTCCCTAATTCAGTGGCAAAGTGCGCCTCAGGACTCGCTTAATTTGTTAGTTCATTTGCTATCGAAGTCAGGAAAATAATTTTTGTTGTTTTAAGAAACGGTGCTGTTCGGCTGGAATTCTGTTTTGTTATTTTCTTTAGCAACCTTATGTCACGCACAACGACGAAGACAGTGTCTCTGTTTCTGACCATTTTCTACGGGTTGTGTGTTAATAGTCTGCCCTTTTGGCAGTGTCAAACCGCCATATCTTCCTTGGAAAGTTTACAAAACAAAATTTAAGCCGTTTTTTCTTGTCTTTGTTTGGAAACGATCACACGATTTCCTGTTGTTGGTTTCAAAAATTTAAACGAACTCCTCTCCGTATCTTCTGGAGCTTTCGTGCAAGACATAAAGCGTGTTGAATTCAATGTTTCAAAGAAGGTGTTCTTTCTGTCCTCTTCGCATAAAATAATTATTGTCAGAATGTTTGAATTGAACGAACTCATGTGGTTTGAATTCTTCATTTTATATTCAATAATTTAGCCTGCTATTTACAAGCGTGTGAAATGTAGGAACGGTCTGCTGAACTGGTCAAGCGATCTCGTCGCTCTAATAATTTTATTGTGAATATGCTAAAAATTTCGACTACGGTTGCAGTTGAACTTTAAACGCGAATAGCAATGGAAATTTATTTTAATCTTTACTCGTGTCAGTTAATTGTACTCAAGATCGTTTCTTCACGGCTTAAATATCACTCGTAGAGTGACGCGCTGTTTGGATTTTCTCAAAGTGCATATGATTATTCGCCTAAAAAAAAAAATTCCCTGTTAATCTTAGTCGTGGGGGCGTGTTGTAATAGGCGTGAAGTCTACCACACCTAGCTCTGTGCAAACGCAAACTACTATATTCTATTTTCAGCTTTTTCTTACGAAAACTATTGCCTGTAAAGGTTTTCTTTACTTGTACCAAATATAAGTTTAATGTGTCATGTTTGAAGGGCCATATGCCAGATTTATCGGGATAAGATCTTTTTAATCGTTGTTAATGAGGAACGTGAAATGTTTGTCTGTACTTTTTTTAAAAGCATTCTCAGGAAAAGTTCAAAGGACGTTTTCGATGTCCAGTAGAGAGGGTGAACTACATGTGCTATTGCTTACTATAGCTTATGATTTGGGGTGGAGGAACTATTGTTCGTTGCGGAGTTGTTGACAACTTTCGAACGTTTGATCGAGATTATAGTCTAGATTTAATACGGTTGGTTACTCATTTTGTAAATTTATATTCAGGATTGATTGTGCCACCTACATTTAATTCCATAATCACCGCTTGGTTTCGAATATAAACTTCGAAAAAGTCAATTTTCTTCGTTTCCCCGAATCAGCCGATGGATTTTTCGAACGAATGAACAGTTGAGGAAATCGACAAAGAACAGAGATTCTAGTCTGGTCACGCCAATTACTTCTGTTGTTCTTTGCAATGATTCCTTAGCCAGCCCGGCCAAAACTTGTTTACCTATACCAACAGTTACTCTTTTGTATAATGTTAAAATAAATATGTCTCTTTTTTGGAAATTCGGACTTCTGGTTGATAACTTGTGTGTTGTTTGTTTTGAAATTATGGTCGAAGTACATTACTGTGCGAGGCCACTGTCATCGTTTGTGTCGTAATCGAGAACTTTTGTGGTTTTCTTCGAGTTGGCCTGTTACAATTGTGCAATCTTCATGATTTTTTTCCTATCCTGAAACACCATCTTGAAAATTAGCAAGCCTTATCAGGTTATGATTGTTTTACACTTTCATACTTGTCTCATTTATCTTTTCCATCTTCAGGTGGTTAGGGCCACAAAATAAATAAATTTAGTGATATACATGGAAAGAATGTAAACTTGCAGAGGCAGTGATTCTCATAATTGTGCTAGGAAATAGGAAAACTCTATTCTAACAAAAAAGAATCACCTAAACTATGTGATGTTTGGTTCTATTGAATAAAATGTTCATTATGTTTGAAATAATTGTGGGTGTTCCCTGTCAATTTTCATTGTTTTTATCTCAGCAAGCAATTCAAACGAAGACAGGAGGGAAACAGTTTTTTTTTTAGGGGCAATACTAAAGTGACAGTTAACAATTTGTTGGCATTAACGATGTTTTAATTTAATTTTGTAACTTTGCTTACTGGTAATTTGTTCCTCCATCTTTTCCTCCTGGTCTGTTTGCTATTTAAATCTCAGTGAGCAATTGCAATCAAGACAGAATGTAAATATTGTTTTTATCAGCAATTGTTAGTCAAGTGCTATCAGTGATTTAAACATTGTTTGGTTTTAGCGAATGTGTGAATTAGTTTTATATTTTTGCGTTATCACCTGCTCCTCTTCCTCTGTGTCTGCATGGTCCACAGAATTACAATTTGTAAACACTGTCCCTTCATTAAGTTAATTGTTTTTTTGATTTAAAATCTCACTAGTTTTCTCTAAATAGCTCTTTCTCATTATATGTTAGCTCTCAATGCAATTTTCGTATTTACTGAGGCTTTTAAAATTGCTATCAGCCAAAATCATTTATACAAATTGATGTTTTGTAATCCGTTATTTTTTTATACTCTTATTGAAATAAGTTAGGCTGGACAACCTGTCTAGATAGTGTTGTTCTAAATAAGATATTGACAAATCTTCCTTTCACTTCTAAAATTTCCTATGAGTGACCAAGAAATAATTTCTCCTTACAATATCAATACAATATCAAGCAGACAAGTAATGTGAATAAAGAAAAAGATCAATTAGCAGATTTTTTAGTTGATCCAATACCAAATTCTTTGAACTAACATCATAAGAGTTGTATGGCAGACAGTAAGGAGAATTACTCAGGAGATCTTGGGAGTGAAAGGGTTGACAGAAGTTGTGTAATTTGTCCTCAGGTTGATGTTGCATTTTTGCGAGCTGCAAGAGCTGGAAACCTTGAGAAGGTTCGAAACTTTTTGAATGAGGAAGGAGATATACACACATGCAATGCTGTGAGTAGAATGAATTTTTTTTGTTGTCAAGTTGATGGAATAGACACTAGCAACAGATAAACTATGTTAAGTCAATGTTGTTTTACTTTCTTAGTGTGAATGGTTAAGAAATGAATCCTTCATTTTCAAGAGTGACCAAAAGGGAATTTCTCCTCAAGATATTGATACATTTTAAATGAGAAAGTGTTGAGAAAAAGGAATTGTTTTTAGAGACATCCAGGCTGTAAGCCTTTTTTTAAGGGGGGGGAGGGAGAGAAGGTAATTAGTGAAATTTTTAAGTTATCATTTGGTATACTGTTGTGATATATAACCAATTTCCCCTTAATGGCCACAAAGAGTTTGTACAGGTCATCAGTTCAGAGAATTAAGCTTTCGAATCTTGGAGAAGAGAGAGTAAATATTTTTTTTCCTTCTTTGCTAGAATGGCCTGAATGCTTTACATTTGTCGTCAAAGGAGGGCCATGTTGAGGTTGTTCAGGAGCTATTAAAGCGAGGAGCAGGAGTGAACTTTACAACCAAGAAAGGCAACACAGCATTGCACATTGCTTCACTTGCAGGACAAAAACCAGCTGTAGAAGTCTTGTTAAAATCAGGGGCTTCTGTGAACTCCAAAGCCCAGGTATATATAGCAAAATTTATTTAATTGGCATGCTTTACACCTAAAAATCAGTATGCATAATCTCCCTACTATGCTCTACATATTTCTTATGATGTTTACAAGGAGAATTTGTTGAACAATCAAGAGCATTTTAAGTTGATCATTTCCTTTATTCTCATGACCCCAGTGTCTGGTTTAGTGGGGATTCTTGTAGGAGAAATTAGATGCTTATCACTTTTAAGGGTTAAATTATTGGCGGAGTTTTTATGGTGAGAGATGCAGTTGGTATATGGATCTGCCCTCAATTCCTCAGAGGACTCATCGTTCAGACTATTTTATATAACACTCTAATTCTCACAAGTGGCTAGCAGCTAATTTTTCCCTACAGTTTCATTCTTGAATCAAACATTATAATCATGAGGATAATGGAAATGATTGCAAACTTAAGAAGTTCGTATTGATTGTTGGACAAATTCTCCTTGAAAGTATGTAACAAAATGTATAGAGAACAGTTGGGAGAACTTGCATACTGATGTTAGGACGTTAAGGGTTAAAAAGTCCATTGTGCCATATTAACCTCTTACCTGCCTTGCTTCTAAGAGACAGACCACATTGTGGCATTATTTTGTTAAACTTTTAACACCCAAGATCTGATTGTTAATCCTTGCCTCTTGCTGTAACACCTTTCCTTGTAAATTGGTAACAAGAATTTGGTCAAGATAACAACTTCTACCTGATAAGTTTGAATATTCTCATTCCCTGTCTGCTGAATAATGTATAGATAGTATAGGGAGAAGTTACATTTGAATCACACTTTTACCTGTAAATGCCAATGATTGTGGTTGTCTGTTACAGAATGGCTTCACGCCGCTGTACATGGCAGCGCAAGAAGGTCATGTTGATGTTGTAAGAACTCTTCTTATTGAAGGAGCAAACCAGCAGTGCACAACTGAGGCAAGTGGACAAGTATTTAATTTCTCAATTCTCTTTACTGCTCTCCTTGTAAATCCTGTAGCAACAGCTGCAAGAATTGAAATTTTTTATCCATGACGGATTTTGTAAACTTAAGCTAATTCATCTTCAAAATTTACAGCATGGAATTTGTGGTAGCTCTGCAAGACAGCGCTATTGTTTTGGTATCTTTGATTAACAGTGTTTGCTGCTTTCCATTTGGTATTTTCCATAAAATTATATTTACTGTCTGGAACATGACATAGTTTGAAGTGAATTTTAGGCTGAAGTGATGTCAATATAACTTTTCTAATGGGTACTTGAAAAAATTGCTTTAACTGATAGAATAAGCATTTTTTTTTTTTGCACTTCAGAGTTAAAAAGAGCACTACAAATTTAAAAGGCATTGCTGACAATGTTTGCCTTATTTTCATGTTTGTAAAAATTTTTCCAGAAAACTGTATTTCATGAGACACTTTTAGCAACTGAAAACATCCTAAGAGTGTTGCCACTGTTCAGAGTTGTATTTCAGTTTTAAATGAATTTTTAGGCAAAATAGTGTCAATGCTGTTTTTGTTAATGAATTTTGAATGAAAAATTAAAAGATGAATGAACTCAGCTTCAATTGGTTTTTCTGTTTTACAGGATGGTTTTACTGCAATTGATGTGGCTGTCCAGCAAGGACATGAGAAAGTTGTCGCTGCTCTTCTCCATAATGACTCTAGAGTAAATAATTCACTTGTTACCTTTTCCTTCAAAGCCATTCCACAGGCATCTAGCTGCTGGATCCCTTCATTTCTCTATGAATTCTTTTATATATCTGTTTAATTGGAGTTTCATTGTTTTTTTTTCTGTAACAGAAAGGCTACCGTTCCCTTCATACTGCAGCAAGGAAGGACTTTGCTAAGGCCGCTAAACTTTTGCTTCAGAAAGATCACAAACCTGATGTTGAAGCTCCAGTGAGTTGACTTCTGTTTGCACTTGTAATTCATGATTTTAAGATTAACATGTTGTCTGATTAAAAAGATATATATTATATACTATGTTATTAATTTGTAGAATGGATTTACGCCCCTTCATATTGCTGCCAAGTATGGAAATCAAAATGTGGCAGGGGTTTTAGTTCAACATGGTGCCTCTATTGACTACAAAACAAAGGTACAGTGTGTGACCAAGAAAAAATTTCTTCTCACAATATCAATACAATATCAACCAGATAAGTGATGAGAATAAAGAAAAATATCAATTCGGGGAAAATTAGTTGATCCAATGCTAAATTCTCTGAACTAACATTATAAGAATTGTATGGCTGACAGTAAGGAGAATCACAAATTTGATCTGGGAGTGGAAGGATTAATTGTGGTTGGGTGAGTTTGTAATTTGTTAATTTTTTTTCTCTACAGAATTACGTTATAGCTCCTCTTCATGTGGCATCAAAATATGGAAACCTCAATATTGTTACACTGCTGGTTGAAAAAGGGGCCAAAGTCGACATTCCTAACAAGGTATTTTAGCTTCATGCATTCAAGCACTTAAACTACTTGTCTGAAAAATATGTGTAGCATGCAGATTTCTAATCAGAGTTGCCAAAATTTGGAACATGAATGAGAGAGGATTGGAAGTAAATTATTGTGCTCAGATTTGTAAGATGTGGAACAAGGAATTGAAAATCTGCATTGTGTTTTTTCTTGGAATGATTTATTTATTTCATTTAAAACAGTTGTAACAAATGCATATTATAACACAAACCAGTTTTTGCTGGGAACTTAAAAAATGAGAACTTCAGAATAAGCATTATTATTGTTCAGTTACTGGAAAATAATGGTCATACTTACCATCCACAGTAGTGGGTTTTAATGTGGTGATCCACAAATAATATGACTCAAATTTGTCGCCTTGTAGGATGGCCTTACTCCTCTTCATTGTGCAGCAAGGGATGGACATGACAAAGTTGTAGAATATCTTGTGAATAAAAAGGCATCAATAACAGCCAGAACTAAGGTATGATCATCAAAATATAACTTCTTGTAATACACCACAGCATTGTAGTGGAATCTGAGGTTATTAAAGAGAATAATATTATAGAAACTGTTAGAAATGTTTTGAATGAGCCTCTGAATCTTGATACTCACTTTGAATAATATATGTTTGGCTTTGGCGAAGGAGTATTAAAGCATGAGTTGTCTGCAGAAGTTTTGGATTGATTGAGGTTTAACTGAAATTAAAGCAATCCCAATAACCTTCATTGTATATCAGCACAGAAAGAAATATCAGAAGATGGTAGTGAGAACTTGAGGAATAAAAAAGCAACTGCCCAAAACTTGGGAAAAGGAGTGACAAAAATTGTGATCAGTTTTTGTTTCACATTTGCTCTGACAAAAGATTAACCCTTGAAATATCAGATCTTGAATCTATTTGCAGCAGCCAATTTACATTTTAAACTCAGTTGATGAAAAAACCAAATTATCCTGTACCATTCTCCACTAATAGTCAGAGCACCAGAGTTTCTCTAGAAACTTACCTCCTTTATTCAGTTGGTCAGTAGGCTGGAATGAGTTTTTAGACAAATTGCAGAATACTTGTAAGGAAAACCATCACCATATCAGGATATTTCTTTCACTGATATATAAGAATGATCATGGACTTTTTTTTTTTTTTTTTTTTTTTTTTTTTTTTTTTTTTTTAACAGCATGGACTTACTCCTCTGCACATGTCTTGCCAAGGAAATCATGTCACCACATCTGGACTTCTAATTGATAACAAGGCTCCAGTAAATGCTGTTGCCACGGTAAGAATAAATGATGAAGTACAGAAAAATGTTTTGATCTATCTTTTCTTCTTGAAGTTTATAAGATTTGATTTTTTTTAACCTGCGTTTAATGCACTGTAAGACTTGCCGGCTTAAAATACACTAAATGTTTTGTCTTTGTCCTCCACTATCATTCATGGGACAAAATGATTTATTCTTTCCTTGTCACATGATACTGTAAAGTGAGACGGGTATCAGTGTATGATTACATTTTAATGGACAAGGATGGAGTTAGCTTCAAAAATAGACATTGACTTAAACGCATTGTGATGTACATGTACATTTAATTTCTCTGCCATAAAGCCTCTGATATAATAGTTTGTGAAAGTTTTATTCAACAAACTAGTTTCTTTTTTTGAGACTACAATTTTTCATCATGCGAATGGTTTGTACGTCTTGTAAAATTGATATCCAGAAAGGACTGGGATTTGTTTAAGTTGTATTCCTCAATTGTTACGGGAAAATTGATTTTCCAATCTCTTCACAGAATGGCCTGACACCTCTCCATATCGCAGCGCATTATGGTCATGTAGACATCGCTGAGTTATTGCTGAATCGCAGTGCTGACACTGATGCAAGAGCTAGGGTGAGGTTTTGTGACTTGAAAAATAAGTTCTCTTTGATGGCATAGCTGAGTTTTTACTGAGCTTGTGCTTAAATAAAATGTACAATTTTTCACAGATGCTTCTCAAAATTTACTATAACAATTGTCATCCAAGGCATATATTAACTTTTCTGATAATTTGAGTGAGTTCTTTTTTGTCTTCCAAAGTTTTTTTTTCACTCTCAAATACAGTAAAAAGCATGTTAGTTGTTTCAACATCATTTTGAGTTACTATTTTGTTGTGTGCTGTGCCTTGAATTATCAAAAATGACATTTTTGTTAATTGAGGGTGTGAGATTTTATGGTGAAAAGGGATGGAATTCTTTTCCAAACACAAAACAATAAACCAATAGCTTTGATGGTCACTGTGTTGAATTTTCCCTTCAGAATGGATTTACTCCTCTTCATGTGGCCTGCAAGAAGAATCGTGAACAGGTTATTCAGTTGCTGTTGAAGTACGGTGCAAATGTCCACTCTGCTAATGAGGTAATTTTTGTTAAAAGAAATAAATGTTGCAAACATAATCTTGTATTCTTAATAGAGTAGGGACGAAGATGAATTTTGAATCCACAAAATGCTTTTGACGTCGTTGTAGTATGCAGGAAATTTGTCACATATGAACAAAGTAATGGGTTAAGTTATCATAGAAATCTTTGTAACTTGATGGTTGTGCATTAGAGGGCAAAATCAGAGGGTTTGGGTTTTTAATTCTGTTGTTGTTGTTGCTCAAGACAAAACAAAAAAGCGTCTTTCTTCATAAATACTGACAAATCAGCTCTGAGAAATTAGCAAGGAAATTTCACTGTACAAAAAAATTAGACTTTCTTTAGTTTGGACCATGAGTACAAATTTGGTTACATTATATTTTCAATTGACTTTTTACAACAGACTCTATGGAGTGAAGCACATTGTTCATCTTTCTGGCCCTGGTTGTGTGAAGGGTGAATAATGATATCCATAAGATATATCTTTGTCTACAGGATAGCACAGTTTGTTTTGTCAACACTTATCAATTGGATAGCAATTTATCCACATGGTGTTGTATGTCCTTTGAACAAATGGGCCATGATGGACTTTTGAATACTTTTTTTACCACAATGTTTCTCTTATTAGGAAATTGAAAGTAAAAATTAATTTGAATTTTTCTCTGCTGCACCAGTTGAAATTACTCCAGAATAATTCATTTGCTGATATACTCATTTGCTAGAAAAAACAGGCAATCACATCGTTCGATTCCCTTGGCAAGAGAGTCATGAAAACAACTGCTGTTTATGACCATAGCCTGAGGGCACTTTTTCTTAAGAGTCAATGATATAATTTTCTCAGTGTAGCATACATTTTGTATTTAATTTAAAATGGAAAAATCATGTTTCTTTATTTATTTTCCCTCCAGGGTGGCCAAACTCCCATGCACGTGGCAACATACTATGGAAATGTAACTTTAGTTCTCATCCTTCTGCAACATGGGGGTTCTCCTGATATTACTAATGTGGTAAGTCTCTATGTATTTCAAAATAAGAATTCTGAATGTTTTTTGCTTTTTCTTTTTGGTTATGGCTATGTTATTTGTGGTTAAAGCTTCTAGAATATTCTACCTGGGTTTAAACTTAGTCCAATATAAAATCTATTGTTCAATTGAACAAAGGAACACATGGCTTCATTTGCAACATTATTTGATTACCATAAACTTTGTTCACTGAAGTGCTTTTTTTTGTGTTATATTATATACCTGACACAGTATATTATAGCTTTCAATATTTAATGAAATTTTTTCCTCAAGTTTCTGTTGTAAATAGAAATTTTTTGAAAATTGGAATGTTATGACTTGAATTTACAGCATTCTTCAAAACTGACAGAAAGAATTAAAATTTCTGATAAAATATCAGACTAGAATGGTACTTATTGAACCAACTTATGTGAAGAGTTAACACTTAAATGAATATAATGTTTTTATATAATTTGTTGTAGTTTAAAATGAGTCACAGGTCAAAATGATTTTAAACTAGTTAAATATTTGTGCTCCTTTGTCCTCGGTACATGTAACTAGCATTGTTACTCCCCTTTGATGCCATGTTGCAATATGAGGGTATCAAACATGCACAATATGTCATGGTATTGTGCCGCAGAACAGAGATAAAATGCAACGGAATGTGGAGCAACAAAGTGACTGCTCTGAACAATCCAAGCTTTGTTTGTTTTTCCACATTTTAAGGTTTGCTTTTAACCCTTAACACCCCAGAATCAGTATGCATATTCTCCATACTGTTCACTAAACATTTCCCAAGATGCCAACATGGAGAATTTGTCTAACAATCAAGAGCTTCTTTAGTGGATGATCAGCTCCTTTATTCTCCTGACCTTAATGTTTGATTCAGGGGTGATATGTGAAGGAGAAATTAGATGCCAGTCACTCTTAGGGGTTAAATGGTAAAACAACTTAAGTTCAGATTTTTTCGTGGGTCACAATGAAACTTTTTATTTTTTATTCATTTATGTTGTGATCTTTTTGAAACTTCTGCTAAATAAAATGGAAGTTTTTCCATTAAGCAAAGTTTATTGCTCTTGTTTAACAGAGAGGTGAAACTGCGCTCCATATTGCCTGCCGCAGAAGAGAGATAACAATTGTGAGGCTTCTATTGAGGAATGGTGCATCAGTTGATGCCAAGACCCAGGTGAGAATTTGTTTGATGTTTTGCAGATTTAGGTGCATATTACCATGCATCCTTGTATTCTAGTTTTCTTTTTGTTGACTAATTGGCAGTTCTGTTTGTAATTTCTAGGATCGTGAAACTCCATTACACATTGCTGTTAGAACAAAGAATGTTGAGATGGTCAATCTTCTTCTGGATCATGGGGCTTCTCCAGATGCCATAGATAAGGTACAAACACTGCTAAACTAAAATGGCACCAAGATGATTTGGTTTTATCAACTAAGTTAATATTATAAATTAGCCACCATAAAGAGCTTCAAAGTTGATATTTTGAGTATTAGCACTAGTCATTTACTCTGACAAAGGGCAAATGCTCAAACCATCAGTTAACTAAATCTTTACAGTGGCCAATTCGCATTATTAACTTGGTTGATAAAACCAAATCACCCTGCTATAATCCCCCACCAACACTGCACTACAGCACCACAGTTTCTTTAGTAACTTACCTCCTTTATGCAAATGGTGCCAACATCATAAGCCATCATAAACATTTGAGGTAAGAGACATCAGAGTTCTAGGAATATTTTTTAAAAAATTGACAATCAGCTGAAGGAAAGACTGTTGAATATACTTTTTCATTCCAAAATGAGCAAACAGTACTCAAATTCTTCTCTAACCCTTTGACATGTTAAGAGTAACTAGCATCTAATTTCTTGTTACAAAATCACAGTGAAATCAAACATTAAGGTCACAAGAAGGAAGTGATCACCAACTAATGAAGCTCTTGATTGTTAAACAAATTCTCCTTGTCGGCCATGTAGAAAATGTATAAGAACAGTATGGAGAATAAGCATAGTGATGTTAGAGTGTAAAGGGTCAAGACTATTGGATTGAATCCAAAAAAAATTCAATGCTAGGGATATTGTTTGATTCAATACCAGATTCTCAGCACTGGCCAAAAGAGAAATGCATGTTGGTCAGTTAGGAGATGTAGTTTTTAGATCTTGGGAGTGAAATACTATCAATAGTAAAGATAGCAGACAAATGGATTGCAATTTTTTTATTTCATCCTAAGAACAAGTGCACACCTTTGCACATTGCGGCCAGGGATGGAAATGAGGAACTTGTTCAGATTCTTTTGGAGCATAATGCTTCAGTAACTGAGCTGTCCAAGGTATGTACCTAAAACCATTGAAGCAGTTGATAGATTATTTGGTTGCAAAAACTGAAATGATACAGTAAATTGTCACTGTTGAGATTTTTTAAGGATTATGTTTTGAGCATTAGCCCTTTGTTGGAGCAAGTAGCCAATTTTCATAACCAACTCCATAGACAAAGCCAAATTTTCTTGTAATAGCCTTAGTGACACAGTTTCTTTAGAAGCTTACTTCCTTGAGAGGTGAATTGGTTCTTGTTTGCCTTTGATTGGTAAATAGGAATTTTAAAATGTGCCAGACCAATCTGGTGAAATAAGACCAATGCCCACCTGTAATTGGTCCAAAATTATTTTTACTCTGTACCAAAAAAAATGCCCTTAGAGTATGTGATTTTGTCTTACCAGATTTTTTCTTGATTTTCTTTTTGTTACAGAAAGGATTTACTCCTCTTCATGAAGCTGCCAGAAATGGCCATGTTAGAATTGTGGAAATCCTACTAAAGAGCTATGACAGCCCTGACCCAGAAGGAAAGGTGAGTGAAAGATTATTTTTGTGTATAATGCAATTAATTGCAACGTAAGGTAATTAAGAACCAGGGGCTATCTTCTTTTCTTTGCAATCAGGGGTACTTGGTACCAGGATCTAAGCACTCTTGAGCTGAAAAGTTTTGAGTGTTGGTGCTAAGGTGGTGTTTCATGAGCATGCCAACTTTTCTGGCAGACTGCTCCCCTTTTTCCTTCCTCTTTCCGCCATGTTATCAGAGTATGAGATGTTTGCTCTCCCTCCTTTTCGTGTGGGGGCTCGCGGACAGATCGCCAGCCTTGCGCCAGCCTCAGGGGTAGCCTCCATTTAGGACATGGCTGTGGTAAGAGTTGAGAGCTCCTAGTTATCTCATGCCGCTAACCACGACTTTATGAGGCAATTGTCCAGGTGATATTTAGCAGGTATGTCCATGGGAAACTTAGTTTTGTCATTAATAAATTTTGTTCTTTCTGCAGCATGGACTCACACCTCTTCATGTAGCAACTCACTACAACCACGATAAAGTTGCCACTTTCCTTTGGATAACAATGCCAATCCTAACGCCATGGCAAAGGAAGGAAAGCCTTCATTTTCCTATTTTCTATAACTGTTTTATCACAAGAAGCCATATAATCTTCCTTTTCCGTTGATGTGGTTGTGTTTGCATAAATACCTTGAGTATAGAGCGCTTTTCGATTAAGTGTCGTGAAACCAAAACTAGAGCAAATCCCAAAACCAATTAGAGAAAGGAAAATATTTTAAGAGCCAATCAGAACTCCAAGGTAAAACTAACCCAACTTCCGAAGCGCGGGGAAAAACGCGTGCGACAAGTCGTAGTTGGTGTTAGTCTGCATCTGATTGGTTGAGAAAGTGGTGCGAGTTTTCTGGACCAATCACAGAGCAAAGTAAAGCGAAACCAATGCAATTCCGGATTA
Source organism: Pocillopora verrucosa (assembly GCF_036669915.1). Classification (NCBI taxonomy): domain Eukaryota; kingdom Metazoa; phylum Cnidaria; class Anthozoa; order Scleractinia; family Pocilloporidae; genus Pocillopora; species Pocillopora verrucosa. Next base: position 26,620,334 of record NC_089316.1, on the reverse strand, counting down.
CTTTTGACACAGTTGAAAATTGATCCATCTAATAACCTTAATACATGTTATATGAGCATGGCCAATTTTACTGCAAACTTAGCTACATTGTATGCAGATTCAGTTTAATTTGTTGCTATCTATTTTTTCGCTGTTTCATAGAATGGATTTACTCCTCTGCATATTGGAGCCAAGAAAAATAGAATAGACATCGTATGTTTACTGTTGAGACGTGGAATGGACCCTAATGTTGTAACGCAGGTAACAAGCTCCAACTTGGTCAGAAGGTTCACGGTTTTTTTGTTTTTGTTTTTGTTTTTTCTATCATCTCACCTTCATAACAAGGACGGGTAACATCTTTGTCTCTCTCTAATACAGAGCTAAGAATGCACCACATTTCAAATAACTCACTCGAGGCTTTCGACATCACCTGTTCCAGGCGTATAGTTATTAAAACTGAACGAAATAATACACGGCGCGATGCTAGCAGCAGAGAGAAAACGAGGGAGCTTTGGTCGAGTCGTCTCAATACGCGACTCGACCTAAACTTCCCTCGTCTTTTGATTCCTCATTTACTATCGCCCCGTTTATAATCGTGCATCGTTTTACTTAAGGTACTTTACTTGAGGTATATTCATGGCCGTTCTAGAATACTGTTGGAATTCAAGAGATTGGCTTTAAAACTTATGTCTAAAGTTTAAAATCTTTTGTTTTTCTTTTGTTTGTTCCACAGACTGGCATCAGTCCGTTACATTTAGCCGCCAAGGAAGGACATGTGGAGCTGTGCGAACATTTGGTGGAGAATGGAGCGTCACCTGGCCTCACCACTAATGTAAGTAACGACGTCATTAGTCACAAGAAATTAAAGGTTTCGCCCCAAAAACTGGCGTATTTTTAGGGAGTGCTCAATGTTTCTGATCGAGCGAGGAAGCCACCATATTGGATCATAAGATCGAGGAGAGACTGGTACTAGAGCTTACTGGGGAGATGCTGGTGGAAAAACATCAACTAGAGGACTCTGTTTTGATTAAAAACTAAATCCTCCCTGCTAAAAATAATAATAACTGTATGACAGACAGTGTGGAGAATCGATTTAGCATGATCTTGTAAGGTGAAAAGGGGTCAGTTAATGTGAAGAAGACCAACTTAACAGAACAAAGCCTCGGTGCTTGGTGGAATAAGGAGTGATGTTGTTTTATTTTGATTGTTTTAGAACGGACTCACTCCTCTGCATCTGACAGCAAGAGAAAAACAGGATTGATGTGGCGAAACTTCTGCTGAAGCACAATGCGCCGATAAACGCACAGACTGTGGTATGTAACAGATTTCCACTTCCTCCTTCCTCCTTCCTCCTCCTCCTCCTCCTTCCTCTCCTCCTGCCTCTTCCTTCCCCCTTCCTCCTTCCACCATCCCCCTCCTCCTCTCTTTCCTCCTCCCCTTTTCCTACTTCCTCTTCACACTCCTCCATCCTCTTCCTCATCCGTCTTTCCTCCTTCCTTCCTCCTTCCTTCTTTTCTTCCTCTTCCCTCTTCTTCCTCCTTCCTCATTCCACCTTCCTCCTCGTCCTTCTTTCTCTGTCCTCTCCCTTTCCTCCTTCCTCCTTCTCTTCCACACTCCTCCATTATCCTTCCCTCTTCCTTCCTTCTTCCTTCCTTCTTCCTTCCTTCTTCCTTCCTTCTTTGCTCCTTTCTCCTCCCTTCTTCCTCAATCCTTTATCTTTCTTTCTCCTTCCTTCGTTCCTCCTTCCTCCCTTGCTTCCTCATTTGCCATCTTTCTTCAGAAAGCTGTCAGGCGTTTCCTAGCAAAAGTTGATTTAATTTTCACGCTCAGTGTGTGAAAACTGACGAAAACATTTCCACAAAACTGTTAACCCGTTAACTTCCCGAAGTGATGACCATTTAGCTTCTCCTTAAAGTATCCATACATTATCCACGGAGAGTTATGTAGAATACTCAGACTTATCAGATAGAAGTTGTACGTTGATCTAAAACCAAATTCTCACAACTGATTTATAAAGAAATTTATAACAACTAGTGGGAAGAATTAGTGATCAAATCCATAGCTAAGGATTTAAAGAGTTGAAGATACTTCAGGCCAACTTCGCCGAAACTAGTCTGAATGGGATTTAGATTTTGTTTCAGCCAAAAAATTTATGTTCTGTTTTTCTTCCATGTTTCTATGTCATCAGAGTGGTTTTACGCCGTTGCACATCGCCTGTGTGTATGGCCATTTTGAGCTGGCCAGACTGTTAATTGAAGCAGGAGCGGAGATTGAAAGCAAAACAAAGTATGGTTACACAGCACTGCACCTGGCTGCACAGTATGGCCACAAACTGATTATTGAGCTGCTTTTGGAACGTGGAGCCAATCCGAACGCACTGACTAATGTGAGTATTGATTACAGAAAAAAAAAAACCAACCATTTTAGCAACATTCTTTAAGAGACTGCTCGTCGCAGATCAGAAGTCACGGTAGCCGTCCGAGAGGTCTGGGTATGAGTGACTGGGTTATAGAGTTGTTATTCGGGCAAGACAGCATGAGATATGTAACCGCTGTTGCGGTCATGCACATCCCAACAGTTGCAAAGAATGTCATGGCACCTTGTCCACAAATGTGTTCACCGACTTCGCAGGATGACCATGAAGAAATCTAGTGGGGTTGTTCATGCATAGGGATACCATTATTTTGTAGGTGATCAAACAGCCAATTCAATATGTAAACGAGGCGCAAAGTTACCGGCGTGACAAACCTAGGGGAGCGAGGTTTGGGACTCGACCTAGGTCTCTTCATTTCTCTGCTGCCTGACACAATCACGCCCGTGCAGTTTCAAAACACCCGGAGCAGGCTAGTGACCGTAAATTGCTTTGTTTATGTTTTCCTCTTCTTTGTCCATTTTGCAGGAGGGTTACACAGCACTTTACATCTCCAGCGAGTTCATCTGAGCACTTTTATCACAGAAAGACTGTCTGAAGTTACGGTAGTCACGCAGACAATTAGATTAAAGCGAAGACCGGTGAGTTATGTAATGAATGTGCATAGAATAATGAGTGATATTGCAGAAAGTGCCATATTTTTTTTTTTTTGGCGACTGAATTTTTCGTCTGGCCACCATTTTTTAATCTATAAATGGCCAGTTTCAAAATTTTGTGCGTAAAACCATGATTAGGATATGTTTCCTTATATTTGGAAGATTTTAATGAGCATCTAATTGTTATACAACATACTTTTACGCCGCAGCCAGAGGAAAACACCTCTTCAGTTGATTCGATTGTCATTTCCGTAGCTTGAGCGTCGATATAATTTTTTACTCGAAATTAAAATTTAGTTGCCTTCCACTGATCTTGTATTTCAATAAACCAGGAAACTTACGAACCAATCGTACCACGGATAGTTACAGGAAAAAGCTTTCCCATTCGACAATCGCGTGCTGTAAGCTCATATTATCAAACTAGTTAAGTTTGCTTTGCATGACATTTACCTTGAGTGAAATATCCCCTATTGTAACGTTGCGTTAAAAACACAAATTCTTTTTTATTTATTTATTTTTTTTCCAGGGACAAGAAGGAGATGAGAAGCAGATGGCGAAGAAGAAGAGGAACCTGATATCGTCTTTAGCGCAGAACCCGAAGAGCTGGAGGAAGAGGAAGTCCTCGAAGCTCTGGAGCTTGTTGAAGAAGGTCAGTGGTGCCTTCTTTGTTTTTTGCGTGATTGAGACTAACCCGCGAGAGCAAGAAGTCATGCGCGCCAAATCCAGGTTTAACTCCCTCTCCTGCGCGTGTTTCTTGCGCTCTTGATGACAGGGTGCGCCGTTATTGTGCCCCTCCCTCCCCTCCCTTTTAAAATATCAGCGACACAGGCTGTAGGACCTAGCCTTTTGGGGAATCCTCTTAAAATTTCACTGAATAAATGGTATCCTGTGCAGATCCATCAATTACTGAGGAATCAATCGACCGCTACATGACAATGGAAGACCTGGTAGAAGATGATCACCGCTCGCCAGGACTGGCGCACAGAGACTCCGGAATTTTCAGCTCCTCTCGTTATTCTGGAGCCTTCCTCGAGGGAACCCGACCGGCTCCAGAGCGTCGGACTTAGATCACTCTCGTTTATCCGACTTAACGTATCGGAGAGCATAACGACTTCGGAAACGATCGTGACAGAGTCGGAACTTCCCTCAAGTTTGGCGGACATGGCCGATGATAATGTACCGAAGTATGAGCCCCTAGTAACGGGAGATTTCCTAGTGAGTTTCTTGGTTGACGCGAAAGGAGGCAAAATGGAGAGCTCTCAAACAGGACTGAAAATCACTCTGCCGCCAAGATCATGCCGATGCCGACTAGAATCACTTGCAAACAGCTACGGTGAGTGGAGCTGTCACACAATACTGTCATAAAATGATTTCGTGGGTAGAAGCTTTACGCATGTCTGGGCTGTCACGCAATGCATTCCTGGCAAGAAATGTTACACATACCCTAACATATTACACCATATATTTTAAAAATTTGTCTTCTACAATCGGCCTAAACTTTGTTTTTTCTTAGTTTTTGGTTCGTTATACCGTCAGTTTTCAGTTCCCAGCTGAATTGTTGCTACGAACTAAAAGTGATTTTGCACTTCAGGGACTTTCTTGCCAGCCAGTAACTTCTCTTTCGAAACCCTTTATTTCAGTATTCATACAATGTTTGTGAGTTTTATTTAAATTAAAAAATATGAATTAAAATCGCTCTTTCAGTCTGCGATGATTCATTTATATTTTTCCCGAGTTTTGTGAATTCCACTGAAATTATTAATTTTTTTCCTTTTTTTGTTTAATTTTCATTTGTATGTTTATTTTCAAGACCGAACAAGCCTTCTCTGCTGCCCCCACTAATGGAGGGTGAGGCATTGGCCTGTCGCGTTCTGGATGTGAATCCATCAGGTGTGAAGTTTCTTCAGCCGATATATCTCGAGTTACCGCACTTCTCTGCGCTCAGGAACGGAGAGAGAGAACTAGTTGTACTGAGAACTCAAGACGGAGGATGGAATTGGGATGAAGTGTGTGTTGAAGACATGAAAGGTACGTGTAACATTTCATGGCCTCTCTGTTTCCTTTAATCTAAGTAGAAGAGGCGGGAGCCGCGTGAGGGCATGGGGCGAGAGCGGGGAAAAAAGAGATGAGCGGAGGGAGAGAAAGGGTCACTTACGCCCCATTCCCTCGCGCCGCACTTAATTGCCCTTGCTATCAGTTTCCAGTCTCTCTTTGACGCTTTTTTGTATCCTTCACCCATTGTTTTTCAGTCAATCTCGTGATTTCCCGCCCTTTTTTTGACAACCATCGGTTTTTTTGCTGCACGCGGTCTCTATTTCCCGCGCTTTCCATTTCCTGATATTTGCCGTTCCAAGTTTTAGAGTTAAATGTACCACTGTGACTCGTTTTAGCCATGGATGGTTACAGCTCAGACATGAACATTCATCAAGGCTTCTTGCCCAGCAAGAGATATGCGCGCATTGAGACCCAGGACTTCCCGGAGAAGTTCTGCATCATGTCGAGACTGAAAAAAGAAAGCTTCGTCGTTGGTTCTCGAGGCGAAATCCTTAAATGTTCGGCCCATCCCGAAGTACAAGTGAAGGTTCCTGAGGGGGCTGTGTCAAATGGGACAAAGATAACGTTGCAGGTCAGTGCAAAAGAAAGTCTTCTTTTGTTTAATATCACTGTACACGAGGTACGGTTAAAACATGACAAACTGTTTGAAATTCTTTAACCGTCAGGTAAAATATTCAATTTGTGAGGGTAAACTGAACAATTTTTTAATCCGGTATCATTATCGTCTGGGTGAGGGTACTCTGAGAAGGACTGTTGTCGGTACATGTGACTGACTTTTCAACAATCGTGGCGGAAGTCATCTCAGAATCGACTCTGATATTGACTTCCGCCAAGGTTGTCGACACCAGTCTCTTTCCGGACTTCCTTTAACCGGACGATCAGACTAGACGACCAGTGTTACTTCTAGGTTGAAATCATCCACAGAACGTGTTTATGTGTTCCTTTTCAATCTTCTTAGGAGCGAGGTGTATTTTTTAATTATTTGAGTCACTTAAATTGGATTTTTCTTCTTTGGAGTTTCGTAAGCTTGACGTTTTTTCTTCGATTTTTCCTGTACGTAAATGTTGTGTTGGTATTTGTTTCAAGACCCCTTTCTCTTCTCAAAACCACAGAGGCCATTTCCCCCACAAAAATTCTATTGCGAGTTTGTTTATCACCATTTCCGATCTCGTTTAAATTTTTCCAGAAAAAATCCCAATCATTTCTCTACCATTTTAGGTTCAGCCAGCGGATGAATCCTTTAACGACTTCGAAGACTGGGTGGCTGTGAGCCCTGTGCTTACAATAGAGCCACAGGACCTTAAGTTCTCCAAACCTGTGACAGTTATTATCCCCACCCCACTCTACAGCCCTGGTGGAGAGACTTTCGATATGCAGCCTTCTTTGAGGTTACTCACGTGTGAGCCACGGGATAACAGGAAGTCTATGTCCCATGCCCCCACGTACCAGTGGTATGACATCACTGATAACACACCACTGACCGTGGTGAAGGAGTACGCTAGTTTCACAACAAGTCGCCCCGCAAGGTAAGGTTCCTTAGGGCAAGATTACCTACCCCTTCCCCCAGCCAAACAAATAACATTACCCTCCCTGTGACGTGAAAATTTTCTCACTTGATAAACGCTTTAAGGTAAAATAACATGTTCTTCATTCCAGTAAAGAAATGTTTGAGTTTCGTAGCAAATAAATTTTGTCTGTTAAGACTTTATTTTTGTTTAGTTATTTAACGTTTTATTTCCCACAGGTACTGGCTTGTAGAAACCCGTAACCCAGACAACGTGACGTCAGATGCGCGCCTGTTGTACCGCAAGTTAACCGCTGTTCCTTTCTTAGTAAAAATTGTCGTATTTGCCAAAGTTAACCCCGAAGGGACAGAAGCCCGTTTGAGAATTTTCTGCATTACGGATGATAACATCGACAAAACACTTGAGCGCCAGACTGGTTTCGTGGAAGTGGCCCGCAGTCGTGATGTGGAAGTTTGCGAGGGAAGACCAGTGCACGTCAGGTGGGCGGTCAGTTGTTAACAACACAGCGGCCTGGGCGGCCGTGCACCGATTTTCCGCGCAAAATTTCAAAGGAAAACATACAAATTAACCATTTGCACTCAAACTGTGCGTGAAAAATAGAAATGTATAAAATTAAACAAAAGTAGGGGAAAAGGAAAACTCGCCCCTTTGCGAACGGGTTTTTTGTTGTTGTTGTTTTTTTTACGATTTTGTTTATAACTTCTGAAAGACGAATTGGTTCTGACAGCCTGGTAGCCTGTCCGCAAGCTATTATTAAGCGTTTGGGCTAAGCAAACTTTCAAACCAGCGGTTCGTTTTTAAAGGTATAATTTCTTTGATTAAATTAGAAACAAAATGGGTTCGAAAAGGAAGTTTTCCTTTTTCCCTTTTTTGATTCTTTGTACAGATTTCTTTTAACGTTTCAAAATTTTTCTAAATTTTAGTGACAACGGCTTTTTTAACATTTTCTTCAATAACTTTGCACGGGAAATTTGCGCGCGGCCGGCCAAACTTGACCTTACTGCGCATGCCTCTCGTGCGACTGCTGTGTTTTCATAACGCGTTGTCATTCGTATGAACTCGGTATTTAGCGTTACTCGCCTACGAGTTCCCTTTAGCTAGCTTCGTAGAATATTCGGCTGCCAATCGGAATGCTGGAGCCCAAATCTCCACAGGACACCCAGATGTTCCTTAATGCTATGCTCGTGATGATTGCTATACATCACTTTTTTAAAACCACTCTTTATAACTTCAGGTGTGTAGGAAATTTGACTCCTGTTACCCGTGAGCCTCTACAAATCACGTTTTCTCCTTTCCGTGAGAACCGCCTTGCTGTGACTGTGCGCGTGACCGACCCGTCCCAGCCCTTCACATGTCGGCTGGCATTCCTCAAAGAACCTCGTAAAGATCGCCAAGGAAACGTGCGCACCATCTGTAATTTGAGCATCGACTTATCTGAGGAGGTGAGACATCAAATAACAGACCGATAACTTTGTCGAAATTTTCTTGAATGTAATATTGCAAAAAACGCTTTTCTCTTACCTTCGCTCTTGATCTATATTTTTGAATACTTCGTGATGCACCTGATATTATTTAACCAATCACGTCCAGAGACCTTGTACTTGAATCTGAAGTGCTTTTTAATTCACGCACGGTGCACGTGATTTCATTTAACTAATCACGTCCAGAGATTTTGAACTTGAATCTGAGGTCAAAATGCTTGAATTTGATGTTGACGTAGACGCTCTTATTTTTGTTGGGTTCTACAATCTTTTGTTATCTTAGATTTTTCGTTCGAGACTGTTCAAAGCTTTTATTTATTTCAAAATGACGTATTCAATTTAATATGTTATTTCTTTTACTCAATTTACGAAGATTATAGTCTAGCCTTTTAAACGAAAATGGATCTAACTGAACGTTGTCAAAAAAAAATACCTGTTTTGGGCAAAAAGCTCGAGAAACTCGGTTGGTTCTCTTTTAGATTTTATTGCTTGAGCCAAGATAGGTGTGATTTTTTTGTTTCCTCACCAATTAAAGAGTGAAGTGAAGTGGATTCAGTGTTGTCCTTGATAACTTTGAAGACTCCATTAAAATTTTCCTTAATTTCCTTAGTTAAATGAATGTGCGTGTCTGGCAACCCGCATGTATGTTAAAATGTTGTTCATATTTCTTTTAGAACTTGAAGAAAAGCGATGCTGCGTGGCTTCCTGGTAAGGATTTTGTTTAACAGAAAGTTATCACTGCAAACTTGTTCACACAGAGAAGGAAATTAGACCGTTAATTTTATGAGTGAAGGAGATGTCATGTGTGGTGAACGCGGGAAAAACTGTGTCATCTGCGTTAAGCGCGGGAAAACATGTCATCTGCGTCAAGCGTGGGAAATTATGTAACCCGCATTAAAGAAGAACCTTGAAACCTCTTCATTCCCCCCTTTTTAAAAGTATTTTTGATATCATTAAATTGACCGCGTTTTGAGATTTCAAAGAGGAACCAAACCTTTCGAAAATTTCCTCAAAATGTGCTGAAAATTTAACTACGGACACCGCCATTTTCCATCTTGCTTAGCGACCTGGCCGCATAGCTGGTACGTAGCGACGCCCAAGTCCTCTTTTTTCCAGGTCGTAGTGATTTGTTTGAAGCAGAAGAAAACGTGGCTGATGCACCTAAGTTGTTGTGTTTGTTACTTCCTAGATGAATTGTTGGCATTGATCGGCAAAAATGTTGGACCAGACTGGGTTGCACTTGGGCAGCAGTTAGGGTTGACAGATTCAGAACTGCAAGAAATTTCCGACAGAAAGTAAGTTTTAGCAGTGATTCAAAAGGTTATTTCCTACATTGTTTTTCTTCTTTGTGGTTGGAAATCCTCTCTTTTGTTATGAATTTTCTGGTCAATTATTTGCAAGAATTTGATGTTTTATCAAGATGAAACCTTTACATCAATTTGTAAAACGGCACCACAGTTTCTTTGTAAACTTGCCTCCCCTATAGTAGAAGGGTTAAATTTCAAGACGGTATCTTTTTTTTTGGTATGTTTTTTTAGTTCTTCTTCGCCCATCGAGTGCGCCACTGATGTTATGAAGACTTGGAGAGATAAGGAAGACTCCGAAGCTAGCATGGCGTCCCTCGAGAAAGCTCTGCGTGATATGGGACGAAGTGATATCGCAGATAACTTTAAACAACTTGCTTACAGCAGCTACTCCAAAGACCCTGTAGTTGTCGTGGAAACGCGCCATTTTTCCCCAAGCAAAGTGTCTACACAGAGCTCTGCCCCAGATAACCGCAGAATTTCTGAGTTCCTGGACTCAGTGGGTGAATCTGACGACATGTTTGGCGGTGACGAGATTGGCTCGCCTCGTCTGCAGCGCGCTTCAGTTGACGGGGAAGAGGTGTTCTCAGAAGTGAGAACCATAACAGTGGAAAGTTCACCCGAGCCAATCATAGAAGAGTCTGTGATTGTCGTAGAGAAACACAGAGTCGTGGACGAAGATGGCAATGTTATCGAAGAAACCCAGAAAATTATTGAAGATGGCAACGAAGTGACGGAAGACAGAGAAAAATTGCTGCAGGATTTTTTCGCGAATGATAAAGGTGTCCTAGATTTCCTCACCAGCGACAAGGATGGCACTGTTGAGAACGGAGCAGAAGAAACCGAAATCTGAAGAGATGATTTAATGAGTAACGGAGCAAGACGTGAAATACATTTACGTGATAGGTTATGAATTAATAAGGGACAGTGGTTTGGTAAAGACTTAAGAGTCAAATGCACAGATAAAAGAGGAAAAATCTCCGCCTCTGGTGATAAGAGTTCTTGCAGATTTAATATTCAAAGCGCCTTGTTGTAAAGTTTTGTGTATGAAAAAGGAATTGTTGAGAATTCAAAATCTCGTTAGAGAGAGATTTTTAAACTGCAGCCATAAGCAAGATATTCCAGCTTGTGTTAAGTAGTTTTAATTCATTTCATTCATCATGCGAAGCATGTTTTACCATCCTTTGAATACGTTAATTCTTATCTCAGTCCTGAATATTTCAGCGTTTGCAGTTTTAAGTCGATAAGACGTGGCTAGGTTTAAGATATTTTTAAGTTTTAAGACATCGCAGTCTTCATGTATTGGACTGTCACGCAATGAAGTGTTGCGTGACTCACCAGGCATTTTTTGCCATAATGGAGGATCATTTGGATTTTTGTTTTCTTTGCGATTTTATCGTAGTTTTGATTTTATCCCTTTCTTTTTCCTCGCAGAAAAACGTGTTAGTGTAAATTAGCAAGCACAAGTTCTGTGAGGTGTGTCTGCTGTCTGATTGTTTGCCTGCTGAATTTGTATTTGCTGTCATCACAAACTGTTTCTAAAGAATTTAGTTGGACGTAGACAGGGCTACCTCAATTTAGAAAATCTAGTATGCTTCGTTAGACACAGTAAGTTTTCGGAAAATTTCTAACTATCGCCATTATCCGATCAGAAACGTCCTCGAAAACTCTCTTGTAGACTTCGTTGCCACACGGCCTATGAAAAGCAAATAGTGAGTTTAGATTGTGACTAGTTTTTGCCAAGCAAATTTAAGGATATTTGAGGAGAATCATTTCGGAAGTTGTGAGGTTCTGGTTTCCCTGAGAACGTAGCGCTGTTAAGTGAAGAATCTGCTCAAGAAATATGACAGATTTGTTTATAATTTTGCTTAGGTTTTCCTATTTTTCAGATTAAACCAACAGCCGGATATGGCTCTTAGCTAAGATAGCGTACATAAAATGGTATTCAAAATTTATAATACGAAAATAAACTGTCTGTACTCTACTTTCGTCATAATTGACATTAACCCCATGCCTCCCAAAAGTGATTAACATTTAACTTTTAACAGGTGACACTTTAGCAGGTGGCGAGGGTATTCAAACTCATCAGGCACAAGTTTCCAAGTTTTGTTATTTCACACTGTTTACAGAAAAAAATAACTTAACATAACAGGATTTACAATGATGTGGAAAAAATACAAACAGAAATTAACTTGAAGAAAGAATATTTATTTGTGTGCAGTGACTAAAGTAGCCAATGAGCTTTCGAGTTGGTCACTGTCATGTGTAAATATGAAACAAGTTATTGCCTTGATTGAACAGCAAATTCGCGTAACCAATTTACAAGCAAATGTGTTGCAGCTAGAGGGGAGAATTAACAGTCAGATCTTGGGAGTTAAAAGGTAAAACAAAAAAAAAAAGTTGCAAAACCAAAGTAACCACAACTACCCATCAGAACAAGGATTAACGTTATCATTAACCCTTCAACCCTAAGAGTGATCAATATCTAATTTCTCCTCACAATATCATCCCTAAATCACCCATAAAGGTCACAAGAAAAAAGGAAATGATCACTTGCGATAGAAGTTCTAGATTGTTGAACAAATTCTCCTTGTCAGCACCTTAGGAAATGTATGGAGAATATGTCTATTGATGTTAGGGTGTAATGGGTTAACCAATGAGAACTCGAAATAAAAACCGCGAACCAGCTTGAAGCGCGGGAAAACGCCGGTGACCAAGTTGGGATTGGTTTTAAGTTTTGCATTTGATTGGTTGAGATGGTGTCGTGATGTTTGCAGACCAATCACAGAGCGAAGAGGCAAAACCAAAACAAACCAAGATCGCTTTAGATGTTCAATTGAAAGCTACTCTATTTTGCTATGTTTCTTTGCCACAAGAGGTTGAAAGCTAACACGCGTTACTAGATAGTAACGCAAGGCGAAAAAAGAGAAGAATGGAAGGGAAATCGAAAATCCAGAGCCCTAACCAGAGTGAAAGTGATGTCAGTTGCTTTTGGGATATTCTTCCTTTTGAGATTATTCTTGGGATGAAAGACAGCTCTTGAAATCCCGAAATATTTTACTCCTGAACATCAGTATGCATATTCTCTATACAAGAAGAATTTGTCTAACAATTAAGAGCTTCTTCAGTTGGTGATCATTTCCTTTATTCTCATTACTTTTATATTTGATTCAAGGATGATAATGTACGGAGAAATTAGAAGCCAGTCACTCAGGGGTAAAAGGTTAAAGTATCTCTTAGGAACACGCACGCGGTAGAGCAGACACGCGAGGTAACTTCTTCCTCGCGCATGTCGGTCTAAATCTTTCGCACCTGCAGGCTAATTAAAAGCACTGTGAAACCACGCGTGAAACCACGTATGAAACCACGTCACCATTCCCGAAGACCACTTTTGTCCTCTTTATTCATATGGAAAATTATTTTTTCAATCACAGATCTTTAAAGAGATATGCTAATTTCTCATTGCGGACGTGACTCGGAGATAAAAGCTATTTACGTCAAAAGAAAAAAAGTATGAGATGTTTCCATAAATGGAACCCTTGAAGAAAAAAAAAGAAAGTTTCCCTAAATTGTGTTTGTATCTGAGAGCTAATAGCATCCATATGCCCGGAAATGTCTGAATACAGGTTATGTTTATGAAACCAAAAGTAACAAATGACACCTAAGCGATTCGTCTGTAATCTGTGAAGAAAGACATTTTTGAAGAAGGCTATCGACCTTTCGATTTCGAGGGGAAAAATTATTCAAATTGAATGGAGATATTGGTTCAGTAATCATTTTCGTTTTGATGTTGTCATGTAAATTGACAATAAATACTCCACAAAGAAGGAAACGTTTTAAAGTTCGAGCTTGGAAACGTGCTACAGGGCTGTCACACCATTCCCTTCTACGACAAAAAACACCTACTATTTAAAAATTCTTCCAATCGTTTTGGGCAATGCGCACTAAGGGCATCATTTCGATCACAAACGTTGCCATAATGCACTTGAAAAGGGGAAAACTGCGTGCCAGGTCGGTCTTTTCACGAAACACTGGTCGGTTTTTACACGAAACACACAATTCCCGGTTGAATAACAGTGTTTTGGTACAAGGTCCGCTTTTCTACGAAAATAAATGCACAGCCTGGAAGCGTCTGGATTCGTGCAGGCTAAATTTAAATTCAGCAAGGTCATGTACAGACCAAAATTTCATCCAAACAAATAACAAATCTACAATTGTACAAAACTGTTTTAACTGCGACAAGAGACTCTGGTGTCGGGACAACTTCCGTGCGGTTTTCAACCTGATAAGCACAAAATGAGTCGGACAGGAAACCCTCAGAATTGCCACTGCTGAGCGATGAGGCTAAAATTAGGCTGGAAGCAACAGTTTTATTATTAACACCGAGGAGGGGATTTTCCAGATGAAAATTCCTTTGGCAGAATCGTTCTCCTTGCGGTTCGATGTGTCGCCTAACCATTTCTTTCAAAAACCGCACCGCACCCCACCACGCCCCACCCCACCCCACCGCTTTTCGTTCGTCTGATCTTCTACTCAAGCGAAGAACTTAGGGCATCTGAAGGGAAACGATACCCCTTTGACATCTTTTGCTGGATAAACATTCCCGAATCATCGTATACAACATTGACATGTTTAAGTGCTATTTTACGTTGATTGCACCTTCTAGTTTGCCTTCTCCTCAGTCCTCTCACGGCAGTTACATGAGTCACGTTACAGGAAATCTGCCGAGCGGAAGTGAAATTACAGTCTCAACTTCCGGTAGGTTGATTGGTGACCCATTACTATTATTGATTGTTGTTTCCGGTGAGTTCAGGTCTTCCATTATCAGGATGACTGGTTACCAATCGGGCCTCATTCTGCACAATTAAAGCTTTTTTTACATCCTACGTCAGCCGAAGTTTCCTAACACTGCCAGAAGTTTCATAACAAAGTTCAGATAAATAACAGCTGCACTTAGGGACAGACAATAGTGATTGTTCCAATACATCACGTGCGCGGCGTCCCTTTTCGTTCCATATTTGGAGGATGCAGATCAACAAAGATTAGAGTCTCGTCTAACATGGCGGATGAGACTGCATTTTGCAAACACTTAAAAATTCTGCCTTTCTACACGCGTTGTTTATGATGCTTTCTCTTGAATTTACTACTTAAGCCATGGAAGAAGGCTACAAAAAAGTAATCGAACGAAATCGCGACAAATTTCGCCGCGCAGTTACAGTAGAGAGGTTATTTTCGCCTTTAGTTGTCAGCAATGTTGTGACTTCAGACGAGGCTCAAGCGATTCAAAGCGAGCATCCTACTCAAAGAGTGGACCGACTTTTGGATGTCATTCAGAGAAAAGACTATGAGAAGTTTAAGAAGTTCTGTGTTGTTCTGGAAACGACATACCCGTACATGTTGAATTGTATGTTTTTGGCAGTGGACCCTCCAACTTCAATTGGTGAGTAAGTTAAGGCGCCTGACCTAAAGTAAACAAGTCAAATCAGTCTTTCACATTAGTCTACGAGGATATTGAAGAATTATGGTTTCTTAGCTACACGTCCTTGCTAAAGCACTTCTTCTTGAAGCGATTTCTGTTGCTCGCAAATTATCTTGACGATACTGTATTAAACGTGGAAGTAACTGTTAAGATTTTTTTTTAATGTGGATATTTATGGTCAAGGTTAAGCTTATCAAGGGGTAGTTATTATGCCTTTAGTTCATGATGATCTCGCGTTTAGTTTCTTGCAAAATTTTTTGACACTAATGACAGCGATTTTGCGAAAAAAAAAATTATGTATGCTTCGGCGGAAATATGGAGTAGCGTGATGCCTGAAAGCGAAGCCCGATGATGTTTGCACGCAAAATATATTTTTACGACGCAAGTCGATTTCGGGGAATCACTTATTTATACTAAGGCTGAATTTCGTTACATTTCTGCACGTCCGAAAATGAATTTAAGCTTCGTTTAGTTATGTAACAGCTCTGCCGAAAAAGAGGAAAACACTTTGACGACTTGTAAGTTGTTTGTCACTAGACAAACAGACCTTGAAACCACAAGTTCAAATCTTTTTTGTGCTCACGCCCGAAGCCACTTTTTGAGGATATAAGCCTACGTTTTCAGAAATTTTTCCAAGAGTTGTTTAGGGCAAAGGAAGTATTGGAAGCGATCATACCACTCTTATGGTGGCTTAGACTTCAAAAAGTTGCGATCGCAGGGAAGATAAATACATAATTGTTTAATTTGTGTTATCTTTCAGCTTCGTCGCACATTCGAACTGATCAAGGAAAAACTACAGATGGTGATAGTGATCCACCGCGGCACATGCAATGTAAGTTTTTTGCTGTAGAAAGTTCACATTCATTTACAATTAATTGTGAATTGTATCGCAATCGAAGCCGTGTAATAATGTTTCCTTGTATTTAACCCCTGTGCCCTGCGGTATAAATTCGATCTCGCGCACACAAAGAACAAATATGATTGTGTTGGCCCTGTTCCCAGGGGCGACTTACCTAAAAACAATCAATCAGAATGAAAAATAATCAGGGTTTTGTTTACAATTGCAAAGTTCCAGAAAGTGATATTTGCTTTTCTGTGTTTTGGCAACTCATCTGTGGGGACTTGAGGTGCAAATGAGCAGATTTTCTCTAATAATTCACAGCTTTAAAGTGAACAGTTATATTGGCTGATAAATCCGTGTGATTGACGTTGGGCAGCAGAATGAATGCTATAGTTATGTGGTGTTGTTTTTCCTGTCAGCCAACTGGTGAAACCTGATTTTCTTTGTAAACTTCAGTGCTAAACTTGTTTTGCTGTTATTTTAACCATCAAGTGGGTTCCTTGTTGGTTGTGTTTACAGTTCATTTCTTTATGTAACCAAATCATTGTTGATTTACTTGAGGAAACGCTTGGTTGAAATCAGCTCTTCAGAAATATTTTGTCAGATTTGAGAGTGTAATGTCTGCCCACATATCATAATTACATAACATAAAATCCTATTTTTAAATTACCATCTGTGGCAGGCCCTGGATCATCTCGACGCGCAAATGTGGGTCGTAGCACTAGTATGACAGGCCATGACCTTTGCAAAGATCGGCTCCATGGGTTGAAAAATGAGCTTAAAACTGTGAAACGGGACTTGGAAAAAGTCACCGCACAACTGCATGAATCTGAAGCAGAAAGGGATGCCTACAGGAAGTTAAATGACCTGAAAATTGGAGAAAGATTGCATATTGACAATAACTCTAATGTCCCTATTGGAAATTCCCAAGGCAGTGAGAGGGAGGAGGAGTTTATAAAGCTCAAAAAACAGTACGTAGAGTGCTTAAAAGAACTAGAGATGTTACGGTATCAGCATTCGGAAATGACAGATAAATATGACGCTGTTTGTCAACAGTGTGAAAGTGGCAGAAAATACAAAATGTTATTTCAAAGTTTACAGAGAAAATTTGAAGAGTCAGACCTTGAGCGAGAGAAGTTGAAACAGGAGTATGAGGAAATTGTATTACTTAGGGAAAGAGAAAAAATTGAACATGGTGAAATCAGGAACAATCAGAAATACGAGGAATTTCATTCTGGAAACACATCTTTTGATAAATATGAGTCACACAAAAAAGAGTTTGAAAATCTTCAAGATTCTCACCAAGACTTGCGATCAAAATACAATCACATGTACAAAAGTTATCAGAATTTGGAGACAGACTACTCCACCCTTAAAATTCGGTATGAAGATTTGCTTCATGAGCAGGACTCGCTGATTGTGGAACGTAATGGACTGAAACAACAAGTTGAAGCAGCCATCAACAAGTACGACAAAGCTGTTAAGGATCGTGAAGCTGCTTTGAAGACTTCATATCAGGTTCAACAAGGGAGAGAACGTGAACGCGAGCAGGTCATGACAATTCAAATGAAAACTGCCAAAGATATTGCAAAGTTAACTGAAGAGAGAAATGCTGCGTTGAATGAATATCAACTGGTGATGAGTGAGCGTGACACAGTTCACCAGGAAATTGAAAAACTTCATGACGAACTCACTAATCTGCAGAAAACTAATGAAAGCCTTCAAAAAGATTACTCAAAACTACAAAATTGTCTTCATGACACGCAGGGGGAGCTGTCTCTCTTAATGGAGGAACGTGAACAGGGGTCGAAAGAGGTTTTTACTCTGAAAGAAAGTCTGAGCCAGGCTTTTTTGGAAAAGGATAGTGTTGATAAAGAACTGGAGAAAGTCCATGAAGAGTATGAAATGTTAAAACAGGAGAGGAATGTGGCAAGAAGAGAACGTAGTGAAGCAATAATTCACAGGGACAAGATTCTGAAAGAGTGTTTTGAAATTCGACAGAAACATCAGCTGGTTCTTAAAGGAGAAAATAAAGAGATGGATGCACTGAAAAAACAGTTTGAAGTGCTTTCAAACGAATTGACAAATGCTTTGCATGACGTAGAAGTTGTGAAAGCAAGAAGAGACTGGGCCATGTCTGAAAAAGACAAAGTCATACAAGACAGGGATTCTTTGAAAATAAGATTCACCAAGATGCAACACGAAAGAGATCGGGCTGTCAGTGACTTGGCCGAACTTCTTCATGAATCTGATGCCATGAAGAGAAAGCATGGTGAAGTTGTTGCAGAACTTTTGGAACTTCGAAGCCACATTGAGGTGCAACTGAATCGAGAAAACCTCTCACAAGAGCTTGTTTCTAGTAGGGATTCTGCAATTGACTCCGACTCAACAGTAAGCTATTATTCCTCATTTTTTGACCATGTACACCCTAAAATCAGAATGCAAATTCTCCATACTGTTCTCTATACATTTCCAGTGGTGCTTACAAGGAGAATTTGTCTAACAATCAAGAGCCACTTGAGTTTGTGATTATTTCCTTAATTCTCATGACCTTAATAGTTGATTCAGGGGTGATACTGTGAGGAGAAAGTAGATGCTTATCACCTCAAAGGGTGAAGGGATTCAGAAAAGGCTGTAATTAAGTTTGAAAGTAAAAGGCGAGCACCAAATAGTAGGCAGCCGTGTTATTGTATAAATTAATTCTCAGTGAAATTTTTCAGGTTGGTTAAGTCCAAAGGAAGCTTAATTGCTTTAGTTAACATTCAAATTCTCCTTGCAATCTCTTCCCTGAATCTCGAAGTGTAAGTGTAAGAAAATGATCACCAAATGAAGAAGCTCTTGATTGTTAAACAAACTCTCCTTGTCAGCACCTTAGGAAATCTATAGAGCTTTGTATGGAGAATTTGCATACAGATGTTAGAGTGTTAAGGGTTAAAAGTTGATATACTGGTAAATAGTTGTTATTGGTGACACTGATACATTTTTATTAATTTATTTGCAGGAATGGGAAACAGAATCAGTTGTCTTAGAAAGGGTGAGTTAATGATAATTATGATGTTATTTTTGTTATTTTTAACCATTTCACTCCCAAGATGTCATTACTAATTCTCTTTACTGTGTGCTACACAATTTTTATGATGTGAGTGCGGAGAATTTGGAATTGGATCAACAAATAATCCCATATGTGATGAGTTTTGTTTATTCTCATCACTTTTCTGCTTGACATTGTTTAAAGTTGTTAGGAGAAATTCTACCTTGGTCACTCAAGTTTGAATATTCTCACTACCTGTTTGCTGGACAATGTATGAATGCTATAAAGAGAAGTTACATGTGGATCACCGTGGTTTTGGGTAGCTACCTGCTCTTATTGACAGTCCTGCTTTAAGGGAAGGTCTTCTATTGCCTGGAAGGGCCAAATTTGTCTTTGCTCCAAAGTTAATTCACATTTTTTTTTGCTCCAGATGAATCTTGACGATGATCTTGGCATTGCCATTGCTGGTGGAAGAGACACTCCTGCCATTCCTAATGACAGCTCCATTGTTATAACAAATGTTGCCAAAGGGAGCATAGCAGACGGAAAGTTAAGGTCAGTAAGAAAATTATCTGTGGCTATCAGTGCTCTTAGATAAGAGCATTTAGGTCACCATTGTGAGAAGGAAACATTTTGGTGACTAAATTTCCAGAAAAAGTCATCATTTGATCATCTCTGTTTGGAAGTGATGTAACATACTATAGGAATTTTTGCCACTTGGTGGTTATGGGCTAAGGTCTAAATGACAGGGCTAGAAATTTTCCTTTTAACTCTCCCATCCCTTTGGATGTGCAGCGTTAATTTTACTTGTCTGAAAAACAAGCTTACTTGTCTGGAAAACCTGATAACAACTGTGTTAAAAGCAGGGTTCACTTGGAAAAGACTTGTACTCTGTGCTTAAATATGCTGGCTGATAACTATTCATGTTGGGGAAGTTTGGATTTTGATTTTAATCATTGGTTTTCAGGGTGAACGACTGTGTACTGAAGGTGAATAATATTGACTTGACAAATGTTGAGTACCGCACTGCTGTTCAAGCAATCAGTCGAGGAGAGGTTGTCAATATGGTCAGTGTTGATGATGTGTTAATGTGTTAGTGATAATGACTTCATGAAGTCATTCTCTTCACTGATTTGTCTTACTCTTTGCTTTATACTTTAAATGATTTTAGCAGTAAGAGTTGTGTTTTTTTTTTTTAATACATCCATGCTATAAATGAACTCCCAAGATCCAGTGGTTAGTTCTCCCCTCGAGCTGCTACATATCCCCTTGTAAATTATTCACAAGAATTTGTGTTAGATCAAGATGACAACTTCCAACTTCCTGATTAGTTTGAGTTTTCTCATAACCTGTTTGCTTTGTGATGTAGGGATATTAAAGGGAGAAGTTACAAGTCCATCACTTTTGGAAGTAAAAGGGTTAAATAATTTCTTAAATTATGAATTAAGGTGTTTTCCATCTTGTCCCAAGTGTGGGCCAAAGAAAGAGGCCCCATAGTGATTTTGCATTTTGGCATTCAGATGCTCTACCATCAAGCTGCAAAGACTCTTTGGTGAACTAGGCCGTTGGTAGTTTCATATGTTGCCAGAGGCAATCAATAATAGAATAAGAAAGACAGTTTTCTCTGTTATTTCATTACAGAATAATCTCGTTGTATTTCTTGTTGCAGACTGTCAAGAGGAAAAGGTGTTCAGGATCCAGGGCAGTGCTTCATCCAGTTAGTCTCATGCTGACAAACAATAAAGGTATAATTCTGCAACTGCTAATAATAATGATAATGACAATACTAGTAATAACCTGAATAACTAATGTTCCCTTCAGTAACAGTACTGATGCTCGTACCCCTGGACAGCTAATAGCTGGGAAACTGGAATAAGCTCTTGTTTGTTCACTATGAAATGAATTCTCATGTGAAGACTTTGTATAAGAAACCCAGCAGGCATGTTTGTGACTATTTGTTTTGCGTTACTTTCCAGAGCTGGGGATCAGAGTTGACAGCACAAATCATATCAGTTCAATTATACCCGGCAGTGTTGCTGCAGAGGAGGAAGCCATTGCAGTTGGAGATAAGATTATTACCGTAAGAATCGTTTTGAATGACGTTTCATCAATAGAAGAGGGGGGTTAACATGGTAAAGTTAGTGACGGAGGAGGGCAGGATTCTTCTCAGCAGTAAGGAGGTCACCATGGCAACCTAGCCACACTTCACCTCAGACACATTAGTGTATACACATGTGCGTACCTAAAAGTGAAAGGGGGGGTAGGGAAACAGCAGGGCGGGAGGTGGGGGAGGGAAACAAAACAGGGAAAGCAGCAAAGGGTTAAGACACTTATGAATGCTCATTTCCTTCTTGTTTTAGATAAATGGAAAATCTATTGAAAATCTGACTCAGCCGGAGGTAGAGCAACTACTTTCAATGAGTTTAGTGAGCCTTACTCTGCAGAAACTGTCGTCAACTTCATCTCGACCACAAGTGCTTCAGTCTCTGCTGAACGAAGTCAACGAAAAGATCAACAGAGAAAATAACATCTGCCGTGAGGCAGAACTTACCAGGGAAAGGATAACAAATTCTGGCAGCTTGAATGAATTTCAAATGTCACAGCAGGGGTCATCCTCTGCTTATTATTCCGGGAAAAGTTCTCCTTTGCCTGATGACCAAATATCATCAACTCCAGAATCAATTTCTGAACCAGCCATTCATTCATTGTCATCTACACCTCTTTGTGAGGTTATTGGCGAAAAACAAACAGATTCCAGTGATTTTTCAACAGAGGAAGGAAGCGCACCCCATCTTGTGACAACCACTGCGGGCTCAACATCGCGACCAAGAACATTTCAGAAAATCAGGTCTAGGACATCACAGATGTTCCCCAGTCCCCTGACAAAGTCACCTGGTCTATCAATGCCATTCCAAAAAGAGAGACCAGTGCCTCCTATGAGAAGTTGCTCTTATATGTCAGCCATCACATCACCCCCGCAAGGAGACTTGAATAATAGCTCACAAGAAGACAACATTAACGCCATGTCTCCACCACCAGTTCATTACCCATCAAAGTCCCACGTTATTCCTCGTAAAAAGAAAGATTCTTACTTCCGCAACGGATCTCGTCCCCAGTCTGCACCCTCTGTGAGAAACTACCAGGTGGCTGGTAGCCCTGTGTCATCTAGTTTTGGACGTTATTCCAGTCATGAAGACCCTCTGGCGTTAACTCCACCCAAGTCAAGCATTTCTGGGCCTCCTGTGACAGTGGCAGTGCTTCGCTCCACCAGTGTCCCGTATTACACAGCCAAGAGTCACTCAGTACCAAGTTACGGCGGTGTCCCAGCGGTAAGTCAACAGTGCTTGCCAGTAAACTGCCGAAGTAAACAGAGACACAGTAAACAACAGACGCATGTACACTCAGCTCCGCGCGGCAGACACAGCCGACAGGGTTCTTCTCACAGTACCGAGGGTGATGAACGCAAAACGCGGCATCTGTCTCTGTATGACTTTGAACCGCCTTCAAACGCTGAGAGCAAAGTTTACAGGATTAGTTTACCAACTTCAAGGTCACAGAGGACGCCTGGATACAGTAACGGCAGCAGCTCAGTGAGTTCAACACACTCGATTTCCTCAGGACATACCACCCCTGTAGTCATTCCTTCAACTCCAATTGTGCCAGGAACCGAGGAAAGCCCTGCATTGGCTTTTGACTTCAGTGGGCAGTTGGCCTCCAAGGAAGAAGATCCGTTAAACATGTAAGCATTCTATTTTTGACAGACAATTCTCTTTATTAGCTGCAATGCATTTTTTTTAACTAGGGAAGAGGATTCGATGTGATTTGAAGAAGTCACTCTTTAACTGATAAGTACGTGTAACACAGCGATCAAACGAATGAAGGGGATAAGTTTCTATAGAAACTGTGGTGCTGCTGGAAGTGTTTAGCAGGGAAGTTAGTATTCTCACCTGAGTTGATAACGTAAATTGGCCACCGTAAAGAGTTTCAAAACTGACGTTTCGAGCGTTAGCCCTTCATTATTCGCTCTGACGAAGGGGTAACGCTCGAAACGTCAGCTTTGAAAATCTTTATGGTGGCCAATTCACATTATCAACTCAACTGATAATACTAAATTACAGCGGTCAAACGTCGGGTTTACGGAAGTGGATCAATTTTGGCCGACCGTGCGCCAATTTCCCGCGCAAAATTTCAACGGAAAAGATAGGAAACAACCACTGTCTCGCTAAATATGCGAAAAGTAAAACTATTATGTTCGCAGAATTCAGATGTAAAGGTGTAAAGGGTTGATAAATATTTGATTTTAATGCTTTGTTTGTTTTTTTTTTTTTGCAGAGATTATGAGCCTCGACGAGTGTTTATTGAAAAGAAGGACACGCTTGGGATTTCCATCGCGGCTGGCTGTCAAGGAGGAGTGTTTGTTTGTTCAGTAAATGAAGGAAGTGTCGCTGCCAGAGCAGGACTCAAATATGGCGATCAACTGCTGGAGGTTTGTAGTTTGGGAAAACACTCTGCAGGATATTTTACTTGAATAATAGCGCGCAAGATTTCATTCAGAGATTTCAAAATTCTAACCACCCAGCAGAGCGTATTAAAGGGCATCACAAGAAAGCACTGCTTTCTTTGATTTGAATCATCACACACTAGGGTTCCATTCATAGTGTAAACCTTTTTGTAGAGCATAATAAACAGTACCTCTTCTAAGAATTGCTCATGAGCTTTCATGTTAATAAAAGGCGTAAGTTTCTAAAGAAACTGTGATGCTGCGTCGGTAGGGGAGTATAACAACATGATGTGGTTTTAACGACTGAGTTGATAATGTAAACTAGCCACCGAATGAAGAGTTTCTTAGCTGACGTTTCGATTGTAAAAACCTTCGTCAGAACGGAACATTCGCTTGGCTAACGCTCGAAACGACAGACTAGAAGCTCTTAACGGTGCCTAGTTTACATTATCATCTCAGTTGAAGAAAGCAAATTATTTCATTCGAACAGTCACACAAAAGGGGTTTACTCATAAACGGAAATATTAGAACCGCCTTAACCCTTTCACTTTAAAGATCTCAATAGTAATTCTCCTTACTGTCTGCCGTACAATTCTTATGGTGTTGGGTTGGAGAATTTTGTATTGTATCAACCAATAATCCCCTAATTCTTTATTCTCATCTCTTATCTGCTTTATATTGTATTGATATTGTAAGGAGAAATTTTGTCTTGGTTATTCATGGGAGTTGAAGAGTTAACAGCTCAGTAGCCACAAGTTACGGGAATTGTCAAACTCTAGGGATTCATCTTCAGAGAAGTGTTTATAATAATCAAATTTCCTGTTTATTTTCGCAGTACAACGGCGTGAATCTGAGATGTGCAACTTATGAGCAAGCCGCCATGATTCTCAAACAATCCGGAAACAGTGTTACCATTCTAGCGCAATTCAACCCAGAGAAATTCAAAGAGACTACGGAATCATTATCCAGCCAGTCAGAAGCGAGCACTACCTGTAGCACCCCCGTCAACAAAAACAAACATTCACGTGAAGGAAGCAGTAACACTCCACCAATCAGAAGGAACGGAGGAATTCTGCCAATCATCGACAACGAACCTCCTGGGGACTTACGTTATGTATTCTTCACCAAGAGTCCCAGCTCACTTGGATTCAACATTGCCGGTGGCAACGCAATGGGGATCTTTGTGTCGGAAATTCAACCTGACAACGAGGCAATAAGTTCTTCAGGACTCAGTGTCGGTGATCATATTTTGGAAGTAAGAAAAGCGACTGAATTATTTATTGAATATCCAACGTGTAAGAAAAACAAATTGAGGAAAAAACGGAAACGGTGCCATTTTTAAATTAAAACTTATTGGGGAAAAAAATACAGAATCTAGCCACGGCGAGGCAGCATAGGGTCGGTTCATTTTTGTGAAAACGTAGAATCGTGACTGTCACGCAACGGCTTTGCGTGTCAAGATGAATCAACGGCTGCGCAAAAGAACACAGCATTCAAACGTTGGGCATGGGATAGGGGGATCAATTCTGGCCGGGCGCACGAAAATTTTCCGCGCAAAATTTCAAAGTTAAACATTTTAAACAACCGCTGTCTCGCAGAACAAGCGCAATAAAATTAAAACTTTCCCAGAAATCTGTAAAAGGAAACATTATTTGTATGTGAAGCGTGATCTTTCGTTGATGGTTTTTCGATTGATTATTTCTGAGTGTTTTCAATTGGATGTTTCTGTTTCAGTTCAATGGCGTAGATTTAACTTCGGTAACAGCAGAACAAGCCATGTTAGAGCTGTGTAAACCATCTGAGACTGTTCAAATACTGGCACAATATAACCCAGCGAGTGAGTAGTCAGTGTTATGGTGTTGTAGGAAAGTAGTCCGGGATTACAATGGTTTCGCTTTACGTTACTCTCTGATTGGTTAAGAAAACTTACGCCAACTTTCAACCATTCAGAACTCGACTTGGTTACCCGCGTTTTCCCGCCCTTCAAGTGGTTGACGCGTACAGTTCCTGAATTCCTATTGGTTCTTTGTGAGAATTCTCTTTACTTCGCTCTTGTGATTGTTCCACCTACCCCCATTAGCGACGCCTGGTGTTTTTCTAACTTTATTTTGATGTTGAATTTTTTTTCAGAATTCAATTCCCTTCGAGATCAGCCAGGAGATTCTTTCTACGTCAGGTGAGCTTTGAAATTATTGCTTTTGGAGATTTAAGAGCACTTGAAATCCTACAGGCCTCTTTTCTGTAATTGGTTAAATTACAGCTGATCAGCAATGACTGTAGCTTTACTTGATTCTAATCCGCAGGTCAAATGAAATTTATTAAATTTACAACTCGTGAGAGCCAAAGAGTATGCCAGCCTGTAAAAAGAGTTCTTCTTTCGATCGTGTCTTTTTAGGGCTCTATTTGACCGTGCCACAAACACCAAAGGCGATTTGAACTTCAAGAAAGGAGATATTCTTTACGTTACTGACACAATGTACAATGGTCACATGGGATGTTGGAGAGCTTGTCTTGTTAATGAAGAAGACGCACAGAGAAGAGAGATTGGAATGGTTCCGAGCCGGATGAAGTAAGTGAAGCATTAGCTGAAAAAATTTATGGTTTATTGTTAGCAGCATAGAAACTAAAGCGGAATGAAATGCGCGCGTAGCGGGGAATAGCTGAGCAGGAATAGGGTCTGCGTGTTTTGGAAAGTTAATGCACGTGCGCGCGTGTTAAGCGTTAATCACGCTCTGTATTACGTTATCTGCTCTTTTGCGCGCTTTGCATTTCACGCCATGTATATCATGTAACATTTCATGTTTAGCACGTTAACCTTCCTCACGCGAAGTGGTGCGTGTTATGATTCCGTTTAAATCTTGGTTTTTAGTGTTGTATAGTGACGAGTTTGAAAGACAGGAAAAATAATTTAAACTGCTTGATTTAGTGTCCACCACGCTAATCACTGGGCCATCGCTTCTCCCACAATGTGATATGCTTCGCAAAATTTATTTCTTTTATACTTTTTTATTCAGAGCCGAGCAGGAGATTCTGCTGCGTAGGAGCTTGGCGCTAGTTCACGGAGACGAGTATAAACTAAGTGGAAGAAGAAGTTTCTTTAGGCGAAGTAAGAAAGGAACTCATGGCTCGTCTGTCAATCATTCCCGTGAGGGCAGTGACTCTGCTACAAGCATTACAACCAGTTGTACAGGTATGAACGTGATACTCGAAAGCGAAAACTCAACCATTTATGTACAGGTATTCCAATGAAAATTCTATAAATGTTCCAATAACCAAGCCGAATAAACATCCAGTTAGGCAATAGGGTAGATTTTCTACGAACAGAAATTACACCTTTAGTGAGTGAAATTACAATACACACGAAATAACGGAGAACTTACCGACTGTTTCGAGTTTAGACTGACAATAACTCGACAATTTTGGTTAGCAAAATATATCAGTACAAATACGACGACAAGTTTTCTTTCGACAAGGCACATGGCCGATGTCCCGGATGTTGACGTCAAAATGTAGGCACGCAATGGGAGCTACACTTACAACTTTTAGCATTTTATTGGAGGTGATTAACTTTACTCTGTGATTGGCCCAGAATACTCGTGCCGCCCTCTAAACCAATCAAACTTAGCACTAAAAGCAAACGCGAGTTTTTCAGCCGCGTTTTCCCGCGCTTCAAGTAGTTCACGTGTTTTCATATTGAGCTCTTATTGGCTCCTTATGATAATGCTCTTCGTTCTGATTGGCCCCTGGGATTGAATGATTGCTTGTGGTTTTGGGTTTACGATACGCAAGCCATATGCTCTTTTTGAAATGGAGGTAACTTTTTCTTTCCAAATTTTTCTTTCAGATCTTGGTATAGCTTCTTACCAGACAGTGGAAAAACTAGACAGTAAGTGCAAGCCAGTGTAGAATTACTTAGACTAGCAGTACCAAACATTTTGCTATCCTGTATGAGTATTGAAGGGTAATGTTAGAGTTGTGTTTCGATGAAGCTTTTGGGCGCGACAGCTACTCGAAAGCCAACAACATGACCAGCAGCACAGGACAACCAGCTCAAGTTAAAAAGCACAGATGACACACATCAGTCGATGTGAAGTGTCAAACGTGAATGCCGAAGCCACGCAACCATAAAAGAGGAACTAGGCAGCAAAATTAAAGTTCAGATTTAAACTTACTAAACTAGGTGCTCTTGATTCAGTTGATCACATGTGTTTTCACTTCTAGAGAGCGTATACCACTATTACTACCTAAATACTTAAAAAATGCCGCGTTTTTCATTTTTTCCGTTTGAATTTCAGGTCATATCCCAAGAGCAGTGATTTTGTTCGGCCCGTTAGTGGATGCGTTGTACGAGAAACTCTGCGAAGAAGTCCCCTACAAGTTCGTCCAGTGCAAACCAGGTCAGTTTATTTTCCTTGTTGATTCGTTTTCTAATTTCTCTCTTACTTGCTCTAATCATTAGTAAGTTAAAAGCTGATGAGAATGAAAGGCATAATCGCATAAAGGGTATAGAAGTTGGTATTGAAGTGGAAAACATTCCCTTGATCTCGTCTTAAAGGGCTCTGTGATTGGTCCACTGAGAAAACTCGTGCTAACCACTTAACCAATCAGATGCAAAGTTAAAACTGCCCACGACACGGTTGCACGCGTTTTCCCGCGCTTCACTCTGAGTTTCCATCGGCTTATAATGATATTTTCCTTCCCTCCGATTGGCTTTGTAGTAACTCTGGTTTGCGTTTCACGGCACTCAACCAAAAAGCGCCTGGGCCATTCTGACCGGTGTTTGTAACTGTTTATTTCAGAAATTGTCAACTTGCCAGAGGAGAAGGTCGAAAAAGGAATTGCAGATGGCACATTTGTCGATTACGCTTGGAAAGGTCACCAGCTGTCCTGTACCACAATGGCTTCCATCAAACAAGTCACTGACAAGGTAACAGAAAGTCAAACTGCTTAGTTTACGGGGGGAGGGGTAGGCAGGTTTTTCCATGGGTGGCGTGAATTTGAGGTCTTAGAGCACCTTCCTGTTTAAATTAAGCAGCACACGGGGATGCCATGGATTAGCATGACTATTTTTCAAATTAGAGGGAGGGAGGGAGGGAGGGGTGGTAATTACATGCCCCCTTAGCTGCACCCTCGTTTTCTGAGGATGAATCTTCAATATTTTGATCAAAATCGAATTTCCCCTTTCGACATTTACGATGATAACGCAGATGAATGATGAGAATGTAAGAATTAAATAACCAGTTTACCGCTATGTATCATCTCGGGGTGGTCAATTTTCGTGAGAGATTTTCCACGCTTTGTCTCACCATGTGCTCGGCTTGGCAACCCAAATGCATTAAAAAACGAGACGCGTATTTTCCAAGCGACGGTTTTTAAGATGTCACGCAACAAAGACGATATAGGCGACGAGGACAACGCAGATCGTTGCGTGACATCCCATTATTGTCCCTCCTAGCCGTTTTTGTGATGTCACGCAACGTCTTACGACGACGAAGACAACGTGGGTCGTTGGGTGACGATCCCCAATACGTCTGTTAAGGGTAGTGATTGGCCGAGGAATGTCTCTTGACTCGTAATTAACCTGACCTTATTTCCTTATGTTTCTCAGCATTGTTTATTGGATGTCAGTCCGACAGCGGTAGAACGGCTACATGCCTTACAAGTCTATCCCATCATCTTGTTCGTTAAATTCAAATCACCTAAACACATCAGGTAAGCTGTGCTTCCTGAGCAAGTTTTCACTAAATTTTACAATATCAATAGAAATGCACTCTAGGCGATTATTTTAACCGAGGATACTATCGCTTTTTCGTCGCATAAACGCAACCCAAATTTCGTGACGTTTCGTTGGAAGAGACCTGGCATTTATCAGAGAAAAGTGGGCTGATACAATGTTTTTCCACCTTTTGTATTTTTTCTTCTATGCCCTTCCAAAATTTCTACCGAAAAAACTTTAAGGGCCCCCCCCCCTCCACCCCCCATACCTGGTGCTATCTGAAAAAGACGTAGCCCTCCTAAAAGGCCATGCAACCCTCCCCTTTTTGATAACCTCCGTTCATCGACACCAGCCCGCTTTCCTCCCCTCCCTTCTGTAGATGAAATCTTTCAATCCTCAAGAGGCTGAAAAATAACAGTGATCCCATTGTGTACATTGCAAGCTGTGAAGTTGATCCAAGCATTTGTCTCTCTCTTTGTAAACAGAGATCACAAAGACGGTCGGTACGTTAGAGAAAAGATGAGTCTTCGACACGCTAAGGAACTATTCGAATCTTCTGGTAAAATGGAACGAGAATTGAAGCACTTATTTAATGGTAAGTATAGTGTGAGGCGCATTTCCTTTCTTTCCTGAAATAATTTTTGAAAAGCGGCAAGGTGTGGCTGTTTTGATAGCGCGTGTAACAGTCGATTGGGTTCATTGTGAGCGTGGATAAAAAAACACGCATTTCTTTTCAATACTGTATTTTCATTTTTCTTCGCGTGGTGCATGTATCTTACTTCCTTTGTGTTGATTTTCTAGGTACCGTACATGGAAGCAACCTTAGCAACGTTTGTTCCCAGATTCAAGAGATGGTGGACGAGCAACAGAAGAAGACAGTCTGGGTACCACTCTCCAGTGTCTAATTATCACATGATCCAATGAGTTGTAACCATGGCTACAATTACGTTAAAAATAGCCGACCAAAGTCTTTTTTCAATTTTTTAAAATCTTCCTGTACCTTGGTTTTTAAGATTTTTTTGATCACCCCAGCACTGTTCTGGATAATTCATACGCATGAAATGGTACTGAGGATTTAGAAGTTGATTAGGTATGGGGCTGATAGGTTTTTTAACGTAACGTGATAAAAACATTGGAAAATTACTTTTTTGCCCGTCAATCGAATTTTCCCCAACGAACTTGTCTAGTCCAAAAAAATTATAAGAAATAGATTTGCTTGCTTTGCTCTTCATTATTAAGTGTTATGGTACTTGATCTCTGTGATCTCACTTTTAAAGAACAAGTACATAAAAAAAACCATCTGCCTTACGGCTAACTCTCGGAGAATGATCTCATTTACTGAAAACGCAGAAGATTCCGCAAGTGGAAACTTCTCTCCTCCCTAGCAGGCTGGGTAGGAATCGTTGTAAATAAGCTTCATGTAAATTCACTCAACTGTACACAGATTCGCTCCAGTTTTTCTTTCCTTCTTAAATGTTAGTTGAGGTGAGATTTGATGAGATGTGCATGCTCTGCGAATCAGCGTTTTAAAGGTTGGGTGACCAGTCAAAAGTTTTTTCAAATGCTTGAGTTTTAAATAGTAATTTATGATGTAAGCTTTGCTTTGTAGATTCCCTATTAAAAAAATATTTTTCAAATACTTTTTCTTTTTTTATTTTTCTCTTTGAATTTATGAAGAATTCAAGACTGATTTTATGATGCAATTCAGTTGGTTTTGGTTAAATTTTTTGTGTACAACCCTGACAGACAAATCAGAGCTTTTCAAAAGTCCTCATGAGTACTTTTTCCTTTTTGTTTTAACGCATAGCATTAAAATATGTGGCCAAATTTCGTTAAGGGGGCACACTTCACTCATGTTTCACTGTTGTTTCAACTGTGATTCAATCCATTTAAGTGAAGCCTTTGGTTTGCCAGAACTTAAAATGTGTTGGTATTTAAGTGCAATGATCTTGTCTAGAATTGCTAGTATACTACAAAAACATTTCAACCTTAAGTTCTATGACACATTCCCTGTATTTCTTTATTGCTTTGACTCATACCCAGGAAGAAAAGTTGAATGGCAAGATTGTAAAATTCTTGCCTTTTTTCAACAATTCCTCTGAGGTATTGGAGGAAAAAGAATAACAAGGCCTATCTTAGGTCTACATGCGGAGACAAAGGTAAAAATAACACAAACTCCAAGAGATGAAAGTCATATCATCTGGAGAATCTTGGACTCCAATGACACTTCCACGATTCACCCATTGGCCATGTTATATGCAAAACCAATCTGACAGCTCTTCATGTTCAACCAATTAAATAATTTTTAATCAAGACTTTCCCTTGTTAAACTACCAATTCAAGCTAATTTGAACCCTCCATCCAATTTTATTTGAACACAAAATTAATTTGTGTCTCAAACTAC
The DNA here is from genome assembly GCF_036669915.1 of Pocillopora verrucosa. Classification (NCBI taxonomy): domain Eukaryota; kingdom Metazoa; phylum Cnidaria; class Anthozoa; order Scleractinia; family Pocilloporidae; genus Pocillopora; species Pocillopora verrucosa. The sequence continues at coordinate 26,588,990 of NC_089316.1, read as the reverse complement.
CTTAATCTATGGCTGGTGTTTTCTTTTACCTGTATATTTCATACAACCAAAGTATTTTCTTCATAATTATTTTGATTTAAATGTCTTCAGTGTGGCTGTGTACATTGAGAACAGCTGAGGTGGAGGAGCCTCCAAGGCCATTGGAGTTCTCATTTAAAATTGGTGGTCCAATCACACCAGCTTCCCTAGCTTGATGGACCTGAATGAATTTAAAAAGAAATATTCAGTGTGTGCAACAAAAATTATTAAAACTAAATCAAAAGTAGAAATAGGAGTGCCCAATCCACTTCTTAGCTGGATTATTTGAAAATTTTATTTTTATTTGCCCTTTTTGTGAATCCCTGAGTTGTCTCTGACATTTTCACTCACGGTACTAGAGAGGGGCTAAATTATTGAGCCCCCATCCCTCACATGAGAGGAGATTTTATTGCTGCACCCCCATACCCATGGTAGTTTTGTCAGTTCCAGAGAGAGGCAGTGCAATAATTGACATGACACATGTATGAGAAGTTGATGCAAACAAAAATGTTAGTCCCGTATTGACCTTCCACCCAGTAAATAATGCACTATGCATATTGCGCACTGCTAGATCAGCAAAGCACTATGCGAGCAAATCACCATCTAAACAGAGGAACAAGAACAGCCAGTCTTGAACAAAATCATTCTATTCCATTTGCATCCTTTGATGTGGGTTCTCTTCCAACTTATATTGAAAAGCGTGTCAGCTAAAAAATAAGATTATGTTATGGTAATTGTCTGCAAGCAAGTACCTCACATAAGAATCTTGCAATTCCATCAAAGTACCCATAACACTGCCATGTTTCATTGTGTGTTCCACGATCAAAGCATTCCATTTTCTTAAGACAGGATCCTGATGTCTGTTAAAGTATAACAAAATGTTTAGTTGAAATCTAATTCCACTTCAAAAAAGCTACAAAAAATCACAACTCTTTTGTGTGTCCTGTAAACTTTTAGAAACATGTTTGACTTTCTTGCAATTTTATGACAAAGACTGTTACGGGTACTGTGAAGAGAAGATCATGGTTGATCAAAACAAACCTTGTAAAGGCTTGTCATCATTCTTGGAGGGATAAGTTGATCAGCCAATCCAGACAGAAAAAGGGTTGGAACTTTTGACTTACGGATCTTCTTCAAGGAATCAAACTGTAAGGCATAAATGTCAAACAGTATAAAAATTAAATAAACGTTGAAGGAAATTCTGGTGCTTTATCTGTAGGGTTATTGCATGATAATTCAGTTTGGTTAACATTTCAAGCATTTACTCTTGGTCAGAGCTAAGGACCATGCATGAAGTGCCTGGGCTATAAATCTGAGGGAAAAAATTAGGTAGAAACTGAGAACATGAGTTTGGTAATATATTTGTTATGTCTCTGGGTTCAAATAGAGGGGTAAGATTTCACTTCAAACAGACTTTAACCCTTTAAATCCCAGAAGGGATTGACATGTAACTTCTCCCTATAATTTCCAAACATTTCCCAGCAAAACAAGTTATAAGAATACTCAAACTTATCAGGGAGAAGTTGTTACCCTGATCAAACACCAAATTCTTGTAACTAATTTATAGAGAAATGTGTGGCAGCCAGAAGGGAGAATTAATAATCAGATCTTAGGAATTAAAAGGTAAATAAGGAATGCAGTGAAATATGGCCTGCTCAGTTGACCAATCATAGCACACATTCTAACTAAGAGATATAACAAAGGTTGTTACTCCTTGGCTAAAAACCATTTTTTAAATTACCTTGTTTCTAAAACAGAAGTAAGGTAGTTTACCAAGGCCATTAACAAGTTGATTTGCCATGCCTGGAATACTTGTAAAAGTGTTCTCCACAATCAAAGCAAATGCTTTGTCCAAATAAAGTTCATTTGACGCTAGAGCAATAGCCACAGCCCCACCCAATGAACGTCCAAATATAACAATCTTATTTGTGTCTATATCAGTCCGCGACAACAGATAAGAAAAGGCAGCTTCTGAATCCAACTCAAACCCTGCGATGAAAAAAGAATGACACACAGCATTTAACCCTTTAATTAGCTCCCATGAGTGATGGAGGCAGAATTTCTCCTTACAACATCAATACAATATTAAGCAGACAAGTAATGAGAATAACGATGAACATCAATTAAGGGGATTATTTGCTGACCCAATAGCAAATTCTCTGAAGTAACATGAGAAGAATTGTATGGAAGACGGTAAGGAGAATTACTGATGAGATCTGCAAGTGAAGGAGTTAAAGATCACTTGTGCTTGTAAAACAGTAAACTGTTACCGTAATTTCCGGTCGTTTACCCGCACAGCCGATTACCCGCACTGGCCGATTATTGCATACGGCGAAAAAAAAGTCAACAGATTACCCGCACTGGTGGATAACCCGCACGTTATGTTATTCAACTTTTTGGTGGCGAAAACGTGACATTAGGGTGATACATTTCAGTCTTTTAAAAGTTGTCTGATCCAACTTTCGAAAACTTGAAAGCGTCTTTGTCGAGTTTAAAGGTCAAAGAAATTCAGGCGCGTGCACAATTCTGTGTCAATATTAGCATGTACGTTATTGATAAGATTATACAGTAAAAACACTAGCGGCCCATGCCCAAATAATAATTTTTTTCAATTCAACTACCACTAGATTTTAAAATTGTCACATAACCCGCACCTCCCTATTACCCGCAGTGGCGCGCGTTTAATGCAAAATCAACAGATTACCCGCGGGTAAACACATGGAAAATCAACCCATCAAAGGAAATACACACACATGTGTCTCATGAAACTACAACTTAAAAAAAGAAGTACTTCTCCTTGGTGGCGCAGAGGAAATGTGTGAAGATTATTGAGAGAATATGGATACTGATATTAAGGTGTAAAAGGTTAAATGGAGTAAGATTCTAAAGAAACTGTAGTGTTGCATCAGTGGGGGTACTATGAAATGTTTGGTTTTTTTTTAAATTCTTTGATATTGTATTAGCCACTGTAAAGAGTTTCTAAAGACGACATATCCAGCATTAGGCCTTAATCAGAGCAGAGGGCTAAACATCAGCTTTAGAAACTCTTAACAGCGGTAGATACACATTATCAACTCCCTTACCATATTCACTGGGAGAGCCCTCACTTTTTCCATATCCTCTGTACTCCACCAACAACACATTACAACCACAGTAATTATGCCAGCTCTTTGCGTTAATTAGTCTGTGGCCAACATTTCCCGCATTTCCATGAAAAAACAACACGGTTGGAACAGAGCTCTGAAACTGAGGCGGTTGTTTTATAAATATAGCATTAATATTCACGCCATCTTGCGTCTTGATGAACAAATTCTCGAATGGTAAACCCAGAATAGCGGGGTTCTGAACGTACACTCTTGCTGTGACAGGTTGTTCCGGGAAGTAAAGCAAAGTGTCTTGATAATGGTATAAGGCACCAAACACTGCTGCTGTTAACAGCAAAAAGCTAACAACTCCTCCGTATAACCAATAAAGAAGAAGAAGAGTTAACATAGCCGCACTGCACGCTCTCCAAAACCGAAGAATGAGATGCAGAACAAGTTTGCCAATGCTCTCGATCGTTTTAAATCCAGTGTGTTCAATAGATTTCTTAGTTCTTGGCATCGTTGAATCAGCTTCAGACATCAGGAATATGCTTTCAACTTTGAAACTTGGCCTTATCAATTTCAATAACAACAAATAAATATGCAAACTTCACACAAAATCCTAGCCACACAAATTAATTTTTATGTGGAAAACGGGTGAGTTTTAGGCAAGATGATGCGTAAAATTTCCTCAGCCATACACACAAAATACTTGATCATGGTTTATCTTGCTGTTTGCGGATCATTCAAGGTAAGAAAAAGAAAAACTTTGGACAGTTCCCGAAAATGAAGGACTCCCCGAAGTCGCCATGTTTTTTCGCTTGTCTACTGAACCCAGGACACATTGTGTACTACGAGAAAGATTGGACACTAGGCGAGATCACCAGGTTACCAAGGTAGCAACGCATAAATACTGACATCTGTAAAATTGAACATATTATGAACAATTTTGTGTGTTAAAAATTTGGTGAGAAAACGAGAGATATGAGTTCCCACGAAGACGACGAGGAAGAAGGACCATCTGTAGATTCTGCAAATGCAGAAGAACGGATAGCTGCACGAAGAATCCGGATACAAAGACGTCTCGAAGCCGCGAGAAGGTAAGCTTTCACAAGCCTGCAAAAAGTTGGAAATGTTTTGAACTTGCAAAACTTTCTGTTCTTTTCTAAATATCAGGGAAGCAAGTGGAGAGGATGCTGCGAAGAAGAAGCCAGTTGATTCAGAGAAAGATGCACTTAAAAGCCGAAAACAAATGGAAGACAGTAGACAGGTTAACAATTTATTTGAAAGATCAACAACATCAGAATAAAATCTGCTACAGGAACAAACTTAATGTCTCTGCTCCTATTCCAGCTGAGGAACAAATGCCAATGTCTTTTTTCTGAACTTTCCTCGTTTTTTTTTACACAGCGCTTGGTGAAACTGAAATCTGATGGTACGGAACTTGTCACTAATGTTCATGTTGCAGCTGATGCAAGAGAGTCAACAAGAAGACTTGAGGAGGAAGAGCAACGAAGGCAAAGGTAAAAAAACTCTTAAAAAATATCTCGCCTTAACTATTCTTTAAATGTGGGTACATTTTTGTATCAATATTTTTAAGTGCGTGGAGAAGAACATGTATTAAGAAATGGATTGTATTGAAGGTAATATTCTGTTTCAAAACTTGCTATTTATTTATTTTTTTGAAGAAATGAGAAGCTTGAAGCTGAGGCCAAGTCTGCTACTGAAAAATTTGAGGAGGTAGGGTTAAAATCCATCTGACCAGAATTTTGTCTAGTGCACTGTATTTGGTACTTTTAGTAGATATGATGTGTCTGTCTTACTTTTTGGAGTTGTTTCTCCTCAGATCACCAAGAAATGGGAGTATGCTCTTTCCAAAGAAATTCCTCAAGACTTGAATGCAGTGAGTGTGTTTTACATGAAAATTTATTAAATACATACAGGAATAACATTGATTAACCTTTCAACCTATAAGAGTGACTAGCATCTAATTTCTCCCCACACCACTTCCACACATTGCATTACACATTAAGGTCACAAAAATAGAAAAAATGATCACCAACCAAAGCAGCTCTTGATCGTTAAACAAATTCTCCATGGCAGCACCTTAGGAAATGTATAGAGAACAGTATGGAGAATATGCATCTGATGCTAGTGTTCAGAGGGCTAAGTACCATAAGTAAAACTAGATTTATATCTTTTTATAGTGTGAAAATAATCTTTCATATTATTTTCAATTCTAGATGTTGACAGAGCAAAAAGGTGCCTGTGACAGTATGATAGATGAGAAAAATAAGCTTATCCATGACTTTCAACAGGTAAATAATTTTTTCTTTTGCTATTTTTCAAGGTATTTTTTGAGGAGATAAGTTTATAGCATTTTGTTAATTTTGATGACTTGAATGTTGTTTTATTAGGAGCTTAAAGCCAAAGATGACCAGTATGTGAAAGACTTGAAAAAAGCTGTGAGTTACCAAATACTTTTATTCATTTAAGACTGAATGATGTAACAAAAACTACATGAAGATTGGCTTGTGCTCCAGGACCTAGGTTTCTCTGTCTGCAGGAAGATTTGAGACAAATCAAAGATAGTTTTACTAGGGGTCTGGCACTAGTTATCAGGGCTCCGCCCCTTGGAGACGTCTCGCAGATTCACATTTCCAAAAACCTCACTCTTTTCTGCAGATGAAGAAATGCTCTTGTGTAAGCACTAATAATTTGGGCTTGCAGGCTTAACCCTTTAACTCTCAAGAGAGATTAACATGTAACTTCTCCCTATGATAATCATACATTATCCCACAAACTGGTAATGAGAATACTCAAACTTATCAGGTAGAAGTTTTTATCTTGATTTCACACCAAATTCTTATAACTAATTTACTAGGGAATGTTTAGCAGCTAAAGGGGAGAATTGACAATCAGATCTGGGAGTTAAACAGTTAAGAGAAGATTTTCTAGATATTGTTTTCTCTAATTGCTCTGTAAGTGTTGACCCTAATTATTTCATGTTCTGTGTTCAAAGGCTGAAGATGTTGACCTTATGGTAGAGAGAATGGAAGAACAGATGAAACAGTTGACAAAAGCTTACAGAGAGGAACTCACTCAGATTGAGGTTTGTAAGATTTACTCTGGGATTTCCTCAACCTTTTCTTTCCCAAGAGCAACCAAAAAGGAATTTCTCCTTACAATATCAATAACTTTTCAAGGAGAAAGAGTCAGTATCCAAGGAAAGATCTTGTGTGATTTGACATCAAATTCTCCAATATCATTTATTATCCTTATGGAAGAAGACTTAAATGTCTAATGATTCGAAGATGTCATAGCAAAGACAGCATATTCTCCTCAGTTATTTTAAGACCCTAAATGTGGTTCTGGTCTGGGATTTGAAACCTTGACCTCCCATAGAGTATAGCAGGTAATTTAGTGTTAACAACTGGGTTGAAAACGTAAATTAGCCACCGTAAAGGGTAAATCACTGTTTCCCACGCAAAGCACATGCCCGTTAGAAGCCTCGATCATCATGGCGGACAAACTCGAATCATCAGCTTTTTTACCCTTTACGGTGGCTAATTTACGTTTTCAACCCAGTTGTTAACACTAAATTACCTGCTATACTCTCCCACCAACGCAGCACCACAGTTTCTTTAGAAACTTACCCCTTTACTCCCATAGAGTAGTCCAGTACTCTACAAATTGAGTGAACTAGGCAGCTAAAGCTCTATGCTATAACTCAGATATGTGATTTAATGAATGCATGGTTATGAATTAATTTTTATTTTTAATTGTTTTACCTTGTTATAGAAAGCTTTTGTAACTGAACGAGGTGAACTGATTGATAATAACAGAAAGAAATGGGACACCTCCATGCAACAGAGACGTGACAAGGAGGTAGATTACCATGACTTATTATCTCTGTAATAGTATGTGCACTATGATTGGTCAATTTTGCAGGCCATATTTCAATATACAGCTAGTTGAATTCAAAATTTTAATGGAAGTGAAATTTCCCCCTCTGTTTGAACCCAGAGTAAAAATGAATATCTTTCTAGCATAGCTTTCTCAGTCTGTACTGCTACAGAACCTTAATTTTTTGTGCTCAGATTCATGGCCTGTGTGCTGTGTGCTGTGCACTTATGCCATCAATATAATCCAAATGGAAAACTTGGTCTATAATTACATTACAACCTTGAAACTTGAGAAGTAAGAGGTATTAATAACTTCAGATTATAATTTAAGGAAATAAATTCACTCAGAAATAACTATTGTGACTTAAAAGAACAGACATCACTCTTAGTAATAACTTGACTTGATTGAACCACAGGTTGAGTACATGGATTCTCGACGTAAAAGAGTTGAAGACCATGAAAATCAGTTACAAACATTGAGAGTCCAGGATGCAGAGGAATACAACATGGTGAAGATCAAACTGGAGACAGACGTACAGGTGAGTAGCCTAACTAATAGAACAGGTTCTTTTCTTTTTTTAATTTTTTTTAAAACTGGTTTGATCCCACACATTTTGAATTCAAAACACTTTTTCATATGCACTCTGGTGAATGGCTTCTTAAATGTTGATGATTTCTGCACAATAAATGGTTATGGCTCTGGGTAAAATTTAAAAAGACACATGTCGTGCTTTTGAAGAAGAAGGAAGAAGGTCAGAGCAAAAAGGGTAAAAGGAGATTGAGAGAATGCATTGGGAAAAAACTTGCGACTGCTAAGAATCAATCCTGGAACTCTCACTAACGAGGAGGACAGCTATTGATTTTGCCCAGTTTGCAGAGCTTATTTATAATGAGAATGTGCGTCCAGGGAGAAGAACACAGCACATCAGTGTGGTGCTCTACAATCTGAGCTAGCCAGGCAGTAGTTTATACAGGCCATTAAAGGATAAGTTCAGGAAGGCAGTTGATCAATCTACTTTTCAAATTTCCTCTAATCTAGATATTGGAACAACAGCTACAGCAAATGAAAGCCACATACCAGTTAAACCAAGAAAAGCTGGAGTATAACTTTCAAGTGAGTCATTTCTAGAAACAGTAAAGATAATTGCACTGTTAACCTTTCAGTTCCTTGAGTGACCAAGACAGAACTTTGTTCTGAGTAACAGGATAGCTATAACATCAGGAGATGCTCAAATTAAACAATTACTTAATATTTTAAATAGGTGCTGAAGAAGCGCGATGAGGAAAACACTATCACAAAATCACAACAGAAACGTAAAATCACCAGGTTTGTATAGTATCCAGATACAGTGTACTCTTTACTTGCAAACATGGGCTTGTAAAAATTTATGTAGACTTTTATGTCCTTTTTTCCAGACTTCAAGATGTCCTAAATAATCTTAAACAGAAGCTGGCCAAGCAAGAAAAACAATATAGGTGATGATTTATTTTGATCATTTTGAAATCAAATCCTCTGACTTACCAGGTGGGGCTGCTTGAAATATCATGGGTATGTGTTTCAATCCATAATTTGGTAATTACTGTTGGTTTACCAGAGAGGACAATCAAAGCTTAACAGACGATTACAAAAGAATCACAGAACAGTTTAGAGAACTACAAAAAAAGTCGAGGTTAGTATTGGAGGTTTTTTCTCTCAATCTGTAGTTGTGAGGGGCATATCCTATGACACGCACTTTATAGGATTTTTTTATGGATCAGAATTAAATTTTTACCGGTATTTTGTAGACATTTTCAGACAACAGATCAAAAGAAGTTTCAGGATGTGTGGGCCATGAATGAGGAGCAAGTCAGGGAACTGGTGCACAGTGTGCTGGAGGCAGACAGAATTATTCATGAACATCAATTGGGTCTGCCTTGGGAGCCACCTAATCTGTAAGTACAGTCACATGACTGTGTGACTATTATGAAGTGTCATCAATGCAAATGTCAAACCAGTTAATCCACATCTGATTTGAGTTTGGTGAACTACTGTACATTTTTTTTGATTAAGTAGTTTGATTGTCTGTTTGGGAGTGAGACTGATGAGGATTCCACTTAGGTTGTTAAAACAGATGGACTACTCTATGGCAGGGAGTCACCTGTTGCTCATAGATTTAACCATTTATTGTCAAACGGTGACTGGTATACAAACACACCATAAAAAGACAAACAACTTATTCACTGCATTCACACCAAAAATAAACTGAACAGAATAGCCTAACATTAGCAATAGATTGAAACTGGCCAATTACAACCTATGTACTCTGTACACTTAAGACTTTCAGCCAATAGCATCATGTCAAAGTGACCAATCAGTGTGCAAGAACTGGACTTCTAAGACTCATTTGACAACAATTTCTCACTTGACTCTGTTGATGACTTCAGCTCAGGTTGTCAAAACATCATTCGCCATGCACCACAGACAACAGTTCTTCTCAGGACTATTCTCACCTAGGCTATGCTATCAAGCACTGTTTTGTAGTAGTGGAATGAATTCGATTTTGTTTCTCATTTTAGAGATTTCATGGACACTCCCAAGACTGCAGAACAGACTTATGGAAGTAAAGAGCAAAAAATGTCTGCAACACAGATGGCTCATGAGATCATGTCAGGAGGTGAGCACTCAAAAGCAAGAATTACCCCTGAAACAGGTGTCCAAGCATTCTAGGGTTACACATGATGGGTGGTTAAGGCCAAAATTAATATTGAAGTGTAAATTTAATAGAAAGACAAGTGTGATTCAAAAATTTATGAACCAGTCTGAGACTTGATTTGCCTCCTGAAATATATGTGACTGGTGAATTTTTTTCATGCATTTCTTGAAAACCTCAAGATTTCTCTGAAACCTTTGTACACAAGAGGACATAATTATTTTAGGTTTTCCCTTTTATGTAATGTGAGAATTGTTCTTAAAATTTGTGAGCAAAATGGGATCAAAAACTCTTTCTCCCCCCCCCCCTCCCCCATTTGCTACCCTCACCAGATAATTTGGCAGGTCTCAATTTTTAGTCCAATTTTGTTAGTCTTAATTACTGTAACATTACCAAAAACTTCCAGTCTTTAATTGTAAGGTTTGAAATCAGAGACTCCCAAACTATCAACTGACTCAAAAGGAACTTGTCTGTTTACAGATCAACTATTTTTTGTCTCAGTTGATAATTGTTCACTCTACAAGAATATTAATAGGTGTGGAAAATTGAAGAAATGTAATTTATGTATAACAGAGTTAATGCAATGTTCAATAGTGATTGTAAGTTGTTTTGTGTGATCAACTGTATTTCAGTTGGGACAGATGATGGAGAGGAAGATATTGATAAGAGTTCAGTTGGTGGCAAGCTTGAGAGACAGATGGCAGGAAAGAACTTGTCTGCTAAAACCATCAAAGCTGTATTGGAACTCATCTGTGATGAGGCTGTGAGTCAAACACTTACTGTTACAAACATATTTAACAATATTATATTAAGTAATTGTTTTAGTATAATTGCTCAGGTGCACATGAATTCTGTTGTAAAATTGTTTTTTGTTGTTAAAACCATTCTGTTATGATTATGTTTTGATTACTCATGTAGAGATAAGCAGCCAGTTGCCACTCAAATTCAACAGGTCTATTGTAATCATTCAGCAAAAACTTCATATCTTTCTTTTGAAAAGTGTTATGCTAAAATATTTCAATAGCATCTTTTGCACTCTACGTAATTGAATTTTGTTCTATCAGTTTCATCAATTCCTTGGTAAAATTGACAGAACAAGGGCAATAATCTTGAATTTTGGCACTCCAGCTATAATCACCCAGTGCAAGGTGATTATAGCAAGATATGAAGCAATCCTCAACCAATCAGAGTGCACTTACCTCTACAATCACAAAAGCAATTTAACCAATAACTTATAAAGTATAAATGATGTATTTTATATCATTAATAATATATTTTTGTCATTTATCTTTTGCTATTTTTACAAATTGTAGGGATTTCTTGTGGAGTCTAAGCTAACCAAACTACTTGCTCCTCTTGAGAAAGATGAACAATCTCTGATGAAGCTTGATGCCATCTTTGCAGTAAGTGTTTGTTATTGCTTGAAGAGAATAATTTGGAATATTATTGGTGTTACTCTATTGCATTTTTTCCTAGCCTTTAAAAACTTAGACTGCACAGTGAAATGCAAAATTAAAATCAGCCACATATTGTTACTAGTCACTTGTTATATAATTATATAATTACAAATATTTTTTGTAATTACCGTTACCAGCACTTATTCATTCCCTTCAATATTCAAATTTTATAAAATGTCTTCTGGGATAAAGCTACTTGTCACTGCATTGGGCATGGTGCACCCTGTAATTGTTTTTATCCTGTGAATTCATTTAAAGAAAGGAAGCTTGTAGTCATAAGAAAAGCAAATGGCACAAAATATCTTTCTTTTCTGTCTCAATGATCTCAAAGCTTGTCTTGAACATTGGAAACTTGACTTGAGCCTCAATTCTCAAAGCTTTCAAGAATCAAGGTTCAAGAGTTAAGGGCTGAGTTTTGAGTGATGCAATCAATCGCTCTGATGAAGGGCTAACGCTCGAAATGTCAGCTTTTTTACCCTTTTACCCGGTGGCTAATTTACGTTTTCAACTCAGTTGTTAACACTAAATTACCTGGTATACTCTCCCACAGACGCAGCACCACAGTTTCTTTAGAAACTTACCCCTTTACTTTTGAGTGGTTACCATACTGTATGTTGATGTTCATGTAACAGTGACTTCTTTAATTATCATTGCCAGGTTTGACCTTGTTTAATTAATCTTTCTTTTTATTTTATTTTGAAGGCACTGGGTGTAGATACAGAGGATGACATCTATCTGCTGTCAAACTACTTCCTTGGTCATGGAGAGAGTGAACAAGCACCAGAAGGAAGCGAGAAAGGAACTAAGGATGATGAGATGACAGAAGAGAAGGCAACCATTGAAGAAACAGCTGGCAAAATGGATGAAAGAGAAAAGGAAGATGAAGATGGATCTGTAGTGTTGAGTGTAGATGAGAAGGCAAGCGATTCATCGTCTGTCAAAGCACATTTGTCAGGTAAGACTTGTGTGGATTTTCTCCTTTACCAGGGGCTTATCAGTTTACATAGTTCTCCTTACTGTTCTCCATATATTTTCCAAGATGTTGACAAGGAGAATTTGTTCAACAATCAACAGCTTCTTTTAGTTCTAGTTGATCATTTTCTTCATTCTCACAATCCTAGTGTGTGGTTTAGGGGTGATATTGTGAGGTGAAATTTGACGCTATTCAAAATATTTGTCTATTTATCTCAGTTATGATTCTTGGCACAACATCAGATTTAATCATGGCTAAAATTCATTTTCCTTTGTCCTGTAAAAATGAAATGATTTTTTGTTAAAAAAAAGGATTTGTTCCTACAGAAATGAAGAACCTTATTCACCCAAATGAAGTTGTGAAGGCTTTAAGAAAATTTGTGCAAGACAACCGCCAACCACAGAAGTAAGTAAATTCATGTAAAGCTTGAAAGCTGTTTTTGTGCTGAGGGAAACTAAAACCTTAAATTCCCAAGATCTGAAGACTACTTCATGCTACAGATTAGCAAAAATGTCTTTTCGGTTAGTTCTGAGAATTTGGAGTTGTGTCACTTCTGAAACAAAATCCTCTCATTGATATTTCTCCTTACTGATTTTTAACTCTCTGGTTAACCCTTTAACTCCCAAGATCTGGTTGTTAATTCTCCCTTCTAGCTGCTACACATATCTTTGTAAATTAGTTATGAGAATTTGGTGTTAGATCAAGATATCAACTTCTACCTGACACATTTGAATATTCTCATTACATGTTTGCTGGATAATGTAAGGATATTATAGGGAGAAGTTTTCTACTTTCGGATTATTATTTGGAGTGTGTGGGTCAGGGGTTATTTCATTGAAAATCACAACTTGACCTTGTGTGATTGTATTTCCCTTCAGGGAAGCTAAGCGGCAAAGTTTAAAGGTGGGAGCTGGAGTTGGAAAAGTGACCACGTAAGTATATGATTGTCAAAAAACATTTAAATTTCTTTTTTGACAGCTAAAATGTAGCACAAAATTAAAAATACCTCTGTTATTTTACAGGCTTGATGAAAGTTTCTGGCAAAATATGGCTTCAGTAATAGATGTAAAGAAAGAGCGAGTTTGGACAGCTTTGTTAGATGGATTTGAAAAGTATTTGGCAGTGCTGACAGAGAGGGCGGCTCTGATACAAGAAACAGATGCCCTCACACAGCAGGTGAGCAAGAGATGGTACAGTTATACCAGATTTGGAAGAGATATTTTGTGCAATGTTCTGTGCAATATTGTACCAAACAGGGTTGTCAACAAGATTTTGAGTAGTGAGATTGTGATACATAGGAGGGGGTACTAGGGTCATCAGTAGCATGCTTCCATGCTGAAAATTGAACCACAAGTATTTAGAATAGCTGGTGCAATTTTTTTATTCAGAGTGGAATATGAAATGCACTGAACAATTGGTTTATATGTCAGTGTGCGTTCATCAAGATATGAAGCACTTAGGAAGTTTGGAGAGCACTTAGGAAGTTTGGAGAGCACGATGAGTGCTCTCCAAACTTCCTAAGTGCTTCACATCTTGATGAACGCACAGCTGATGTATGAACCAATTGTTTTATAACATTTTCAACCCAAAGGAAAATTTTTTTCTCAAGGGATTTGTTTGCTGACGTCATGAGCGTGCACAATAGGAATATGAAGCACACTCACGCAATTGAATTTGATTAGACAAATTTACTAGCTATGTTATAACATTTGTTGGCTTATAAACTTTTACCAACCTTTTGTAAAGCATGGGATATTTTATCAGTTTCTGCACTTCACAATCATTATACTAAATTAATACCTGATGCACCATTTTCAAAGAGTTAGTTATTTCAGCATTTAGAATGTTTGTTACTGAGATACAAACAGGATTGTTGCTAAGTGCCAGCTGCCGGTGAAATATGCCAGATGATAAAACAGCAATTGCCAGCTGGATTTTAGACTGGAGTGCTCAGTTAAGCAAAACATGCACTTTTTAGACTATACACTTAAAATACTATCTTCAAGCTGGCTCACTTGATATTTCAGCTGGCAGCCTAATTCCTTAGCTACAATCCCTACAAGTTATTTTGGTTTTGCATATAGCCACACACACTGTAGCTTGGAAACATCTTGTCTGGTAAACAATAAGTGAACAATGTATTGAGGTTGATATTTGTTTCCAGAATGCAGAGCTAAGGATGTTGCTGCATCAGTATGTGAACTCCAGAGTAAGTTTATTATTTCTCAGCTGAGCTTGACACATTGATTTGGAACCACACTTGAGTCTCATTAAATTCTCTTCTGTTAAGAAATACCACAAGGAATTGTTTCTTGTTGTCTTTCTTAATGGGTGAGAGAATATGACTACACCATGATTATTGATAGTATTAGTTACTTATAGTCAAAGTTAGGAGAAACATGATTAGTCAGCAGTGAGGAAACATTTTGAAAAGATAACTCGCAGAAGAGTTTGAGACAGTTAACAATGTTCCCACTCTCAATCCCACTTGCTCCCATTCCCTCTCTTCTCATTTTCGTTCCCACTCCTGTTCCCATTCCCATTCTCTTCCCATTCTCATTCTCATTCCCACTCCTGTTCCCATTCCCTTTCTCTTCTCACTCTCATTCCCCCTCCTGCTCCCATTCTCATCTCAATCTCATTCCCACTCCTGTTCCCATTCCCTTCTCACTCTCATTCCCACCCCTGTTCCCATTCTCTTCACACTCATTCCCTTTCCTGTTCCCAATCTCATTCCCACTTGTTCCCATTCTCTTCCCACTCTTATTCTCACCCCTGTTCCCATTCTCACCCTATTTTCACTCTCATTCCTACTCCCATTCCTGTTCCCATTCATATTCCCATTCTATACCCATTATTTGGTGAGCTAGGCCATTACTGAGTTCATACAGCTGTTTGCATCAAAAAGGACAAAGTGCACACAACACTCTTGAAAGGTATTCCAGGTGTCTTGAAATCAATTGTTGTAAATGAGTTACAGAAATAAATATGGACTAAAGGACAAATGGACAAGGGTAAATACTGATATACTCATGAATACAAGAGGAACAAAGCAATAAAATATTGCCTTGCACAAATTGTTTCTTAAGGTAACCTAGAGTTTGCTCTCCATGAGTTTACATCATTTTCAGTGTTCATTAGGGTCAATGAGTGCGTCCTTTTCTTCATTTTTCATCAAGTTTAGAATTAAAAGTCAGTCTTGCAAACAAAAAAATTCATCAAACCTGTTACACTTCTTTTACAATGCTGTTTTCCCTGAAATCCTGACATCAAGGAACTGGACCTGAAAACTAGTCACACTGCCTTTCAAGGTTGATGCATGCACTTGCATTTTTTCCAAAAACCTTTCTGCAAACAGCTGTACATAACATGTGTCCTGCGTACTGTTAAGATCAGCAATGTCAATAGCTTAAAGTGCATGAAAAGAATAAATGTTATATATTTTTTGTAATTAATGTTCTTGTTATCCTACAAGGTAAATCAAGAGCTTGAAATTCCACCCACCAGGATACTCCAGGCAGAGCTATCCAAAGAACATGAATAAACTGTACATTAAGCTTGTAAACATCCCTTGTAGAAGTGTGTCATATTTATTGTAATAAAAATATACAAATCTGATTCATACAATGTCTATTTGGATGTAATGCACAATTACAATTAAACTTTGTCTCCATAACAGTTAACTTAAATATTTGATAATTGATACACTGGATTACGCATGCATTTGGTGTGGTTTTTACTTACGATCTATGCTTTTATATTTTTAATAATTGTTTGTTTTGGTCAGTAAATAAAGGTAATTAACCCAAGGTGCTAATTATTACAAAAGTATTTATCTGGATGCTTTGGGTCTACATCCTTCCAGTCAGGAAATATCATAGGCAAGTGTCCTAACTTGGTATCCAGCACTGGAATCACTTGCTGTGCCACAAACTGGTTTCCCTCTTTTGAAAAATGTAGGCCATCACTTACAAAAGACTCCCAGTTCTAAAAATTCAAAGATTTTTAGTTTTAGATTGTGAGGACATATGATAATGGAAAGGGAGGTTGGGGGTTGGAGAGAAATGCCCAAATGGAACTTTTGATGCGAGATCTATTTCTCTCTCTTTTCCTGATAACTAAGTTATCAGGAAAAACTTTGAGCTTGGAGCCCAAAGATCTAAAAACCAGATGCCTGCAGACAAAGAGGAAGCCTTTTGTTAAGATTTGGGCTGCATGGAATTTAGGGTGGGTGGTAATAGTGGGTGGTAATCAGTTATTGCCGTGGATGAAAAATTTCAGTTGTTAATACTATGATCATCAGCACCCTTAAACCTTGTTGAAAGTGTATTTCATACTTCTTATCGGCACAAGTTGATAAAATCTACAGATTAACATCCAAACTTACCGGCTGTTCATGGAATAACTTGTAAAGATCGACAACCTCCACTCCAAGCTTTTTTCCCACATCAGCGCATTTTTCAGCAAAAGGTTTTACCCGGGCATCCCAAAGGCTTACTGGTATATCTTGTAAAGAAAATTAACAATCATTGGATTAATAATTCATGTGTGGTCAACAATCTCCACCAAAGATACTCACAGGTTCAGAATCAAAGAATTTCTCTCAAAAGTAAGAAAAGAAAGAGTTCAATAAAATGACCGACTACATAGAATAGCAGAGGAAGTGTGATGAAAAGATTTCCATCTGTCTCCCCTTTTGATAGATAGAGGATATTACATGGTGCGGATATGAGAAATTTCTCTTCCAGCGTTGAAAAATTTTTCAAAAGTGAGCAAACACAAGAAGTGAAACTTTGTATCTCTAAGTGGCCATGTAATATTCTATTTATTATATAAACACCAATGAAATACTTATGAAGGCAATGCTATCAAAGACACTGCGTTGAAAGGACCTATTTATTTTATGTAACCATAGCAACAGTGATCCTTTAACAAGTGAATATGTCGTGTTATCTTCACACGAGAAGATATGTCTTTGCTCTAAAACTCACTTGGTATTTAATTGATTTTGTGTAATAGAAGAGAATCTCTCCTTAGTTACAATCATAAAATAAAAATAAAAATGTTGTTTATATATTTATTATTTTTTGAGGAAATCAAGAGTGACTTCATCCATTACAAAGGGCCAATCTGTGACCTTTGTAATTTTTTTTTCAGTCAGACAAGTCATATATACGTAACAAATGTATATCTATCTTGTTAGATCTTTTGGTGTGTAGTATCATGGAGTATTTTTACAAGTTATGCCGCATTTTGACAACCAAGTAGGGTGAGTTAAAATACAAACACTTCACCCTTTCACTTCCAAGATCTTGAGAGTAATTCTCCTCACTGCCTGCCATACCCTTCTCATGATGTTAGTTCAGGGAATTTAGTCTTGGATCAACCAATAATCACCTAACTAATAGTTTTCTTTACTCTTGTCACTGGTCGGCTTGATATTATATTGATATTATAAAGAGAAATTCTGTCTTGATCACTCATAGGAGAGAAAGAGTCAAACAGGTTTTTTTTTTAACAGTACAAAATAACCAACCATCCAATAGCACTGTATCTTAGTACTTGACTTGGGCATTATTTGTAATCTACTTAGTGCAGTTGGATAATAAAAACAGTTACTTACCACGTTCTGCACAACATTCCTTGTAGTTATCATCTGCTACTGCTGGTGGTGTCATTAAAACTATTTGACTTGCTTCCATGCCATCATTCATGAATTGTGTCAAGATATCCATTAAGTTTGTAGCATACTGTTCTACAGTAAGTCCCCGTGGGTCTGTCTCATTGCAGACAGCATCATTTGAACCAAGTAGCACAATTGCCGCCACAGTACTACCCTTGGGATTATTGTCACTCTGAAGGACTTTGGGTAGAATGAACTTGTTATATGCTGATGTATAACCACTGAATCCTCGATTAAGAACATCACATTTCCTGTTGATAAAAAATGAAACAAAACTCAGGAACAAATAAAATTTCTATTCAATTTACTGAATGTGGATGAGATGTCACAACACATGATTACAAAAATTAGCATAGTAATACTTGGCTATGGGTTCCAGTAATACATAGATTTAGCCAAGCCTAAAAGCGGAGCTTGCATTTTTTTTTTCCTCATGTCTCAAGAGCACAACGCCTTGCCCCGGCCAGGACTAGAACCCGGGTCATCTGACTCAGAGCCAAGTGCACTGACCACTGGACTACTGAACAAAGCTGTGGTGTTGGCATGCCCGCAGTACAGTTGACCATGCATGTTAAAAGTAGCATCTCTTATAGTCATACGGTTGTACGGTCATACGGTTCTACATCCAAATTTCTTCGGCTTGATGGGTTACCACTATTTTGTATAATTATAGGGCTACGCTCTGCGAGCTCTGCTATAGACTGTAAGGAATAGTTGTACATTTAGAAATTTTTTACCCTTTACACCCTAACATCAGTATACACATTCTCTATACTGTTCTCTATACATCTCCTGAAGTGCAGATAAGGAGAATTTGTTGAACAATCAAGAGCCTTTTTTAGTTTGTGATCATTCCCTTTATTCCTATAACCCTTATGATTCAATTTAGATAATGCACCTTCTAACACAAAACTGTTCAAACTGCTGTTTGGTAGAGTGAAATTTTCATGTACCAATAATTCATAGTTCTTAGCATTATTTCTTAAACATTCCCAAAACAATTCTCAGGGGTACTAGGATGTTAAACCTTTTCACCCTAACATCAGTATGCATATTCTCCATACTGTTCTCTATACATTTCTTAACATGCTGACAAAGAGAATATATTTAACATTCATGAGCTTTTTCAGTTGGAGATTGTTACCTTTATTCTTGTGCTCTTTATGTGTGATTCAGGGGTGATATTGTTGGGAGAAATTAGATGTCAGTCACTCTTAGGGGTGAAAGTGTAAACCCTTTAACTCCCATAAGTGACCAAGACAGATTTTCTCCTTACAATATCAATACAATATCAACCAGATAAGTAATGAGAACTAAGAAAAATATCAATTTAGGGATAATTAGTGGATCCAATACTAAATTCTCTGCACCAACATCATGACAATTGTATGGTTGACAGTAAGGAAAGTTACAAATTTGATCTGGGAGTTAAAGGGTTAAGGAGGCTGTTCCACCCAATTTAGACCTCTCACCTTAAACCCTACTGATCTTTTTCTTTAAACCCCTGACTGGCATCTAATTTCTCCTTAGATATAACACCTGAATCAAACATTAAGGTCAGGCGAATAAAGGAGCTGATCACTGACTAAAGAAGCTCTTGATTGTTAGACAAATTCTCCATGTTGGCATCTTAGGAAATGTTTAGAGAACAGTATGAAGAATATGCATACTGATCTTAGGGTGTAAAAGCTTAATTAGCTAAGCCCCACTATTCATTGTATAAATTGACCCTCTCAGAATTAAAACCTTCCTTTATTTTCAAAACACCACCAAAAAAAAATGTAACCTCTTTCCTATTCTTTTTAACTCATGCAAAACTTTGAGCCTGATCCTTGCAGTATCAAGACCTATGTCGTGTATGAACCTTGTTCTCTGTAACTCAGCAGTAAAGCGTCAGAGTGCAGAGGGTTTGATTCTTTGAGAGGAATCAAAGTTGTTTTTTTTTTCTCACTATTCAGACAAAACAAAAAAAAGTCTCCCTTTATTTCTTTGTAAACAAACCTTTGATAATAATCTGCCAGTGTTGCTCCCCAGCCTCCCTCACTAAAAGATTGCTGTTAGAAGTGCAAAGTTACATCTTTATATCAAGAATGCAAAGTTTTTGGTGAAATCTTGCGTGACATCTTTACCAGGAAACTTTTCAAAGATAAATCTGCATCTTGGAAAGAAAGAGAGACTGAATGGGAGGGGGTGGGGTGTGGAGATATGGGAAAAGGGAGGGTAGGCTAAAAAGCAGGTTTTCCATAGAATTCTGAAGCCATGTTGCAAGTAAAAAAATTTATGTAAATTGAGGGTCTTATCGGTGGGGAAGAGTGGCCATACCTTGGAAATCAGCCTTCTCTAAGGATGAAAGGCAGACAAGAATAAACTCCTCTCTAACAAACTTTTAACCCTTAAACTCCTTAAAGTGATTAACATGTATCTTCTCCTTTTAATATCCATACATTATGCACCAAACAGTAATGAGAATACTCAAACTCATCAGGGGAAAGTTGTCATCTGATCTAACAGCAAGTTCTCATCACTACTAAATAAGGAAATGTCACGCTGTAAGAGGGGAGAATTAATAAACAATCGTATCTTGGGATCACAAACTTTACGGTAGTCTCCGAATTTCGCCAATGTTTTCTTTTCAGAAGAAAGTGTTTGCAGATTGAAGTATGGGATTGTATGAAAATATTGTATCTCTGATCGACAATACAATGCGCTCACCATCATGGTACCGTACCACTGGGTGCCGAGTCTTTTATGTGAAGAAAAACACAACACCGCGATATTTGTTAGCAGGTTGCCAACTTTTGACGTGATGATAACGTGAAGTGACGGCATTTAAAGACCAGCAGTGGAAGATTTTTACACACTTCAGTAAAACGGAGGTTCTTAAACTGATATAAAATAATTTCAAACTTACCTGAGTTAAGGAATCCCCGAAGAGAACAAGTTTTGGAAACAATCTTACCGCCATCTTCACCGAGAGAATGCGAGAGGAAACTGGAGACAAATTGAACTTGAACTAGTAACCAGGCTCTTCTCGACTGTGAGTTTTTAAAGGAACTTTGAAGCGTCAGAGCGAATAACGCTCGAAACGTCAGCTTTGGTACTCCTAACGGCGGCAATTCACATTATAAACTAAATTGATAAAATCAAACTATCTTCTCGGCTGTGACCGTCACTCCTTCACAGTAGTCAAGCTCTCATTTCTACAAGCAATTACGCTCCCTCGCCTTGCCGTCTCAACAAGCCATTGATATGTTACTGCGGCTACTCAAAGACGATTGCATCCCAGCAAATGAGAGCCTTCGTTTCCTTCATAGCCGTCAGTACATTCCCTATAATCTGAGCGGATGGCAAGCCGAGGGCGAAATGAAAGTCCACAGAACTTGATATCTCAACAACTCATCGAAACCCGTTTTACATTCGTGAAGTTTCCCACTCAAATTAAAAAAAAATGGACCAGAAAACTCGATTCATTTATTAGGACGACGTTTCACAGAAGAAAAGGAGAAATATTTTTTCAAAGAAAATAGTTTTGGGGAGATACATATTTCCTATTTTCCGTTTTTTTTATAGAACACGAATATTTACTCTCAGTTCTCCCGCGGTTTAAACCTAATTTATTTTAATCAGTTGAGTTTAAGTTTTTTGTCCTGATTTATTTCCGCGCTTGCCCCTCTGTGTTCCAGTTTGTAAATCCAGTTCTTATTCTCTTCCTTAGACTCTGGCCTCATGGGTCGAGTCTCCACGTGTCTTGTGTACATGCGCTTTCCTACCCCCCGACAGACAAGGATTTGCAACAAACACCAAATATGGGCATAAAAGTACAAGGACCTACAAGAAAGATATGACATTTTAAGAACGCTTCTCTTTTGACTCTCAATCTGGGTGTAAAACATTCTCCTTTAAGCAAATTCCAGTATCTTTTTTTTTTTTTTTTTTTATATTGAATTTTTCTTGCTTGTGCGACGAACCTCGCCGTAGTCTACCGCACGAAAGAAGTACTATGCAACAATTCCAGCCAATCTTGGGCCAGAAATTTTATGGCATGTACATTTGTGTAAATTTTGCACGTTTGCCAGCCCTGTCACAAGTCTTTTATTCTCGTCTTTCATATAACAGCTAAGTGAAACCCAGAACAGAGAAGATTGAATTCAATAATTGTAAAGGAATAAAACCACCCCAAAGCCACAAGAAAAAGGAAAATATTAGGTCTCCCTGGATAGAAATTCTCTGAATAATTGCTCTTTTCGAAGGAAAGTTTGTTTACTTTGAGGATAAAACTTTGATTTACTTATTTTTAAAGCGTTCAAGTCTGAAAGGCTGGGGTTTCTACAGAATACCCACCTTCAGAGTATTCTCGTTCCCAACCACCATTCCCACAGTAAACCTACTTTCACAGCATACCTACCTCCAGTAGTCGATACTCAAGCGTAGTTCCAAAAGCTGAAATGGAACACCTCCTTCCGCCATGCACAGGCCGGTTGCAATACATGTGATCACGTCATAAATAATAGTCAAAGCACGTGTTTTCTGGAAATATGGCCTTATGACACGACGACCCTAAACACATACAAGAAGAGAGCCAAAGAAGCGAGTTGGGCATCGAAAAAAAACGATCTGAAGAAGCAAGCTGTTAGGTTAATTCACACGACTAATAATAAGGCATCCTTTACCTTCTTCGATGCCTGTTCAAATTAAGATTAACTAATCTTTTTCCTACCGATTGACCAGAAGCAGAGATGTAACATGTTTTTTTAGAGATCTTTTCCAAATTAAATTAACGCGACGTTAGTTACCATTCTTCCCGCTTCTAGCATAAGTCCAAATGTCAGAAACATCATGTAGTATCCCGGATAGAACCCATGCCAGACTGAGGACGTGATAAAAACAGCAAGTGTTCTGTGGTGGGTGACTCGTTCGTAAACTGTCCTGAAAAGATTGATTATTGTGAGAAAAATCCTCTTCGGTTTTTTTTTCCAGTGTTATCAGTTAAGATATCTCACAAAGAGTTTTTAGGAAATAATGTAGACTTAATTAAACGCAGCAGATAGGAGCCAATTAGGGACCTGTCAAAATTTATCGCCGGAGGGGGGTCGGTCAGAGGATTTTGCGGGATCACATGGTTTTAGAAATTTGTATGCCAATGAAGGGGGGGGGGGGGAAGGAGGAAATCATGAGAAACTACAGTACATAATAGGGCGATCAGGTACATTTTTTGTAACACTGCCAAAATTCTCCGACCCCGTCTGGCGCCAAATAATGACCAGAATGACCGGTTCTTCACCAATAAACGCCGCCCTCGAATAAAAACTGCACGCAACTAGATGAAAAGAACTTGAATTCGAATATCATAAAGAAATACGATAACAAGTAATTCACCTCTCAGTAATCTACACAATCCTTGGAAAGTAATAGCTTTAAACAAAGTTTTCCATAATATTTTCAAGTGATTTACCGGGTAATTGTTATTAGTGATTTAAGATAAACGTCCCGCTCTCGAATAAGCGACGTTCAATAAACTCCGCATCAGAAATGCTAAACATTAAATGAATTCCCGGTGTTTAAAACACGTAACAACCAACTTGTGGTTTCTTAGTTTAGTTTGCAGTGGTGCCTAACTTATGTATCGTGGGAGGGGACCCTGAATTTTTGCACACTCCTCTATCTAGTACCCCTAAGTGCAGTCAACTTCAAGTAAACCATTCTGTGGAACAAAATTGCGTAAAATGTCTAACCTTCTCAGCCAGAGTGCAGAGGAAATATTCCAGTTGTCCATCATCATTTTCATACTTGTGGCGAACTAAAAGAGAATCAAAACGGCAGATTTAGAAATTCGCTTGTCGGGAGGTGGTGGCTTCACGACGAGTGCGCCGGACTTCTTTAGGAGTAGTCTGGGTTCAAGACCCAGGCCGGCTCATTTCTATTGTTCTGGGAAGAAGCTGGCGAAATTTCAAGAGGGCCCGAAGGGGGGGGGGGGGGGGGGGGGAAAACCGGCATCCCTTCGGGGGGGGGAGTGGCAACATTCTCGTGTCTCCGGTCAAATGAGCCATTAAGCTTGATCGCTAACTTTACTTATTTTGACTAAAGTATATTTCAGTTTAATCACGTCAGCTGTATTAAACTAACTAAGTACTCTCAGTTTACCAAAAAAAAGAAACATCGTACCTCGATCTTAAGAATATTAGCATTAGTGATTCGATTCCATTTGGCTTTTCCATTTTCGTCGTAACCATTAAAACCCAGACCTCCCATGTTATTCACGGCCTCCGCTGAAATATTCAACAGGAAATCACTAATAATCAGACTCTAAAATTTCTGTTTTTGCACCACGCATTGACAAGTAAAGAAGCCAGGAAAAAGACAAGGACGACAGAGATGAACAATGAATGGAGGGGAGGAACTGAAAGAAAGAGAAAAGGGGATGAAAGGGAGAAAACAAGATGTGACAGTGAAGACTGGTAAAGGTAAAGTCGATCACTTACCCACTTTAAAGGCAAAGTAGTATCTCAGCTTAGCAACCGTGCCACTAATCCAGCCGTATATTACTCTCCAGTAGAATGGTTCAGATGCTATAAACTTGGGATCTGATGATTCAAATTTTAAAGACAAAAGATTTTTTACAGTAG
Organism: Pocillopora verrucosa; assembly: GCF_036669915.1. NCBI lineage: Eukaryota > Metazoa > Cnidaria > Anthozoa > Scleractinia > Pocilloporidae > Pocillopora > Pocillopora verrucosa. The sequence continues at coordinate 26,564,558 of NC_089316.1, read as the reverse complement.
CTATAAATTGAAATAGTACATAGCTCGTTGCGCTAACTGACTGTCTGACTGAATGACTGACTGGAGACTGACTGACCAGCTGATTGATTGAGTGGCTACCTTACTGACTGACTAACTGATTGACTGGCTGACTGACTGACTAGGTGACTGACCAACAGACTGACTTATTGACTGACTGACTCACAAACTTACTGACTGACAGATTGATTGACGGACTGACTGATTTACTGACTGAATAACTTTCTGACTCACTAACTTACTGACTGACTGACGGACGGACTAACTGTCTGAAAGACGGAGGGACTGAATGTCTGACTGACTGACTAACTGATTAACTGACAGACAAACTGACTGACTGAATGAATGAATGAATGGCTGACTGACTGACGGACGGACTAACTGTCTGACTTAATGACTGAAAGACTCAATGATTGACTGACTGACTGACAGACAAACTGACTGAATTACTACCTGACTAGTTGATGGATTGAATGACTGTACTGACTGGCTGCCCTACCGCATGACCCATTAACTGACCAAATAGCCAGCCTACCGACTCGATGACCGACCTAAACTGAAAAAGTACACTGACTCACATATGCCCATAAGGATTGAACATCTGACCATCCTACAAACTAACCACCTTACCTGCATTTTTAGATATCGGATAATGTCCCCCAGTCAGGAATAAAATAACCACACACAAGAAACCAGACAACATTTTCTTTAAAACATCCATCTGAAGCAGAGTGACAAGAAACACACAAAGGAATAAATGCGCGTGCTTCAAGTCATGTGAAATTTTTAAATGACAACGACAAAAATATCTTACCAAAGGTGAAGGTTCTTTTTCGCCAGGCTTCTAAAATTAAAGGAAAAAGAAACAAACTGAGTGTGATTCTACGGTTATGTCAAAATCTACAAGTTCGTCCGCGCATTTGAAATGATTGACTTTTTCTTGCGCTTTTGTAATTTTGTTGCTTCGTCTTTTGCCTTTGATCAGTGAGGCAAAGAATATTTAATTTTTTTTAAGTGTTTACAATATAATACCTTAGGTCTAATATCTGAGCCATCGATAAAATCGTTAAATTCCTTGAACGTGCAGACTGGTCCTGCAAGAATTGTGCTGTAATGGAACAGGTAGCTGAAGTATTCCAACAGAGACGGGACTTTTCTAAAGTAAAAAAAAAACCACCGAGTTTTACTAGAAATGAAAACGAGTAACAGTGAGAGGGAAAAATTCAGCTAATGTGACTTCTGAGTAAGTCTATGATTTCTCAGTACTAATCCCCTTGTTCTCAGAGAAAGTCTTCATAAATGTATAACGAATAAATGAGATGTTGTAAATGAAATATTGCAGAACTGGATTTGCGATATGACTTTTTATCCAGCGCCAATTTACTATCTCAACGCTAAGTCGTGGAAGGCCTGGATACAGTACACATGCTGCCGGAGTAATATGTACATGAAAAAATTACGCGCTTCTGATTGGCTGAAAACGAGTGCATTCTCGTGCAACACGAGTGCAAAGTTGTAACACGCGTGCAATTATAAATAGCGCGTGCGCGCTTTCAAAATTTTGACTATCTCGACTCTCTGTGATACTATTTCATGTACATCACTACAAGACTACAAGACTACAAGACTACAAGACTACAAGACTACAAGACTACAAGACTACAAGACTACAAGACTACAAGACTACAAGACTACAAGACTACAAGACTACAAGACTACAAGACTACAAGACTACAAGACTACAAGACTACAAGACTACAAGACTACAAGACTACAAGACTACAAGACTACAAGACTACAAGACTACAAGACTATAAGACTACAAGACTATAAGACTGGCTCATCCTAAATAAACTTTTCACATTGAAAATGAGTGAGTGTGGTCAGAATCATGTTATAACCTATACTAATGTTCCATCAAGTGTCGAAAGCATTATTAAACAGGACTGTGTTCGTTTTGATTCACTTTACTAGGTAACTGGTTAAGGAAACTTGACACTTTATCCTGTCCAATTGCTTTCTGGTTACTCTCGTTTTCAAACATTTTTGCAGTTTACTTTGGAATCTCATTCTCTCATTGCAACACTTTTTCTTAATTCTGATTGGTTGTGATTTCTCAAGGTTTGGTTTACATACACGGATTAGAAACTGCGCCTTAAATGAGTCAACTGAGTTTTCAGGGAAAAAAAAAACAATGGAAGACTAAAAGTCTTACTTGAGTTTTTCCTTTCTTTGCTCATCTGTTAGATCGCTCTCCTCTCTCGCAATTCCTGTTGACAAAGCAAAGGATGGTTAAGAATAGCGACAACACGGAATATCCATTGGCAAAGAAGAGGGGATCACATTCTAGCGGCTCCTCCCCCCCCCCCCCCGCATTCTCCATAGTAACAACAATGCGATAAGAGGCTTTTCAATCCGATATCGGCAAAGGATGGGGGGGGGAAGAGATGATGGAGAGAACCCTCTCCTCCCCTGGGAAGCGGGAGGGAAGAGAGACGCCAAGACTCGTTTCCCCCCCAAAAATGGTCGTTAGCATTTCTGCCGTTTTCTCGGCTCCGATCATTCGATCCTCCCGAGGGGGAAATGCAGGCGTATTTCCCGAAAAGTGGCCTGGTAATCGAGCCTAATGCAATACTGTGACAAAAACGTAAGGGCGTGTTAATTCTCCGGGCATAGTGAAGTGTGGACGTCTTGTATTCTGCAGCATACACCTTTATTGATATCTGTCGGGCTATACCAGCAACTAAACTACTCTCTACATCTAGTTACAAGCTCGGCTTCTATAGGTACGGTTGAGGATCTAGAACGTTCCGTAACATTACAACAGATTCTATTTACATATTGATTCAAGGATGACTCAGCATGACACAGCTACTTCTAGAACATTCTTGAAGGTCACACTACACAGAGTTCGATGGCTTACGGCTTTATTAGAAGTTATCTCTACCAGAACTAAAACCCTTGCTTTAACAAAGACATAAATCATCTGTTATCAACTTACCATCGTGTAGATTGAATGCTATGTAAGTAACTTTCTGAACGATCAACATCAGTGGGCTAAAAGCAACCAAAGATAAGTCAGTGCAAAACTCGTCACCAGGCTGCCCTTCTCGCGCGAGTGGCCTTCAGATCAAGTAATCAATCGCCTAATAAGCCCCAATATCGATAGGCGCTTGGATAATAAAAGATGTTTTCTCAAACAAAGATGGGTGCCCAGAAAGTAGTCCTCTCACGCGCGCTCTCATCAGTTGCGTTGCGTGACAAGACCTTACCTACGATCAGACGTTCTTTCTTACGGTGAGCGCGATTGTGTTACATGGCAGGCGGGAGGATTGTAAGTTGAACGAGACCAAACAATGGCTGCGATAAAAACTAAACATAAAGAGATATATTTGATTTTAATATGCACAGTTTTCACGCGATGCGGCTTAGTTTGCATTTTTTATCACCATTTCGGTGCCTGTTAGGAAAGTTGGTCATATTAGGATAGATACACTCACCCAGAGAAATCTACAGCGTGTTCTCCGTAGTTTGTTGCTTGTCTATAAATATGGGCCACAGACAACGTCCCCATTGCAGCGATAAATACAAATCTGACACAAATGAAAATAAGAAAAAAGATAAAGATAATTAAAACGATAATGACGATTTTAATTTAAAAAATAAACCAGTCTGACTTGTCATCAAATGCCAGTCAGAGCGAGACAGTCTTTGGTCACTTCACCCCACCCCCTCTCCCTCCTCTGCTCCGAGTGACAATTACCTCATGAGCCCCCTGACTAAGGACCCCGATGCCCTAAGGTGCGTAATAAACTTGATTTTCGCCGTTTTCTCGTTTCTGTCTTTGTTCTCTTTCTTAGGGGGAGGAGCGCGGGCTCTTTTCCCGAATAGTGCTCGGTAATCGAACCTAGGTCCGTAATCGGTCAACCGTTGGGCATGCGCGAGAGTATTAATTTTGACCTGCTGCGCGCCTTGTAGAATTTCACAGTTAAACATTAAAAACGACGGCAGTCTCGGAAATACATATGGGAAAACTTGAAACGTTCATAGAAATTTGTAAAAGGAAACAAAAATAAGTTAACACGAGACTAAATGTCAATAGTCCATTTTACAGTTGTGTGCTTGGTTGCCAAGCCTTTGAACAGGAATGAGGCTAAGGGTGACCTTGTGATGATACAAACCTTGCTGCTTTTCAAATGTAAATTACTTTGTTATCATGCTAACTAGATACAGGTCTCTATCATAACAAGGTCACCTTCAGCCTCACTCCAAATCAAAGGCCTGGCAACTAAGTACATAACTGTAAAATGGCCTATTGCTAACATCTTCGCATTGGTTCGACTGGAAGTAGACGGGACATACCTGTGAACTACCGCAGGATTTGCAAGCGAGGTAAACATGTAACACACAGCGCTCAGTCCGATAAGGATTAAAATTTCCCTGCAGATTGGACCATAAGAAAAACCTCCATTACTGACAGGCAAAGATCGTAACGGGACAAAGGAGGATGGGTCATATCCCTTGATGTATCACGTCCAACTGTTTTACAATTCATCAATGATCGCATCATTCCTAGACTTCGAGCAGGCCTTCATTAAAAGCGCTGCAGGACGTGCATTTCTCCGCTGGCAGGAAGATTGGAGACGAGTCAGGAGGGAGAAGATTGCGAGGGAGCTGGCACTAAAAACATTATCAGTGCTGAACCTCCTGTACTCGCCTTGCAGACCTCTACATTCCCACTGGCAATCTGATTGTTAATTCTCTCCTCTAGCTAATACATATTCCTTGTAAATTAGTTACGAGAATTTGGTGTAAGATCAAGATAAAAACTTCTGCCTGATAAGTTTGAATATTCTCATAAACCGTTCGCTAGAAAACGTATGAATATCAAAGGGAGAAGTTACATGTTAAACAAAATAATGTAAACAAAATAAGACATTGGATTAAAACTCCCTTTTGAGGAAAGGGATCAGTGTATTAATTTAAATTATAAAATAAGCTCTGTTATGCACGCATTCTGATTGGTTCTCACTTATGATCTATTAGAGGACAGACGTATAGATGAAGTCATCATTAAAACTTTTTTCCATAAATTTTAATTCTTTATTGTATAAAACAAATAGATTCCAAGTTGCCGTGCGTCTGTTCAGTAATAGATCACAGAGGGCGTCAAAATGTGGTAAGAATATCAGTGACGTTTTTGTTCTTACCACATCTTGACGTCATCTGTGATTTATTACTGATATTAACAATATAAACTTGGAATCTATTTGTTAAGTAATGTTTAAAAAACGAGCAGGAGTGTTTTATCGGGTTTAAAACCATGAGGCGTAGCCGAGTGGTTTTTGACCCGATAAAACACGTGCTGCGAGTTTTTTGAACGGCTTCAAAAACATTCTTGGAAAAGCGTGTGTCAAGAGAGTTCATAACAATTATGCTTTTGTGAACGTTATAAATTAGCATACGAGAAAAACATGATCTTGAATTCGAAGTTTCAGATGATGTATTGTCTAATATGCCTTTACCAGATTACTGTACTGATGGAATAGAGAATTTTTCCAGATGTGTATTCCACAACTGTACTATTAATTTGGTGCAAAAGTAAATTTACTGTGTGAAATTTGTTGAAAGAACATTAAATATGTTTCCACCATTTGTTGTGTCGGTTTCTGTGTTGATAATTAATTAATATTCATAAGTCACGTGCAGTGTCTTTTTATCTGATAAAACACCGCATACTAATAAGGATGAGGTTTATCGATATAAAGTCACTGCACGTGATGTATTATCTACCATTTGATAGGTTAATGGGCTTATGAATTATTACTGAGTTTTTGAAATATTTCATAAACACGAGTCTGATCTTGGCTGTAATTCTGTGTTCTCTCTATCTCTCTTTCTTCTTTCTTCTTTTTTTTTTTAATTTTTACCCACGAAATTTAACCTCGACCCGCACCACAACCCACGACCTCTACGCACGACCCACGACATTTAGCTACACTAGTTACTAGTAGTAATACCTGTCCACGTCTCATTAGCATATAAGAAACGAGTTGCACGAAGTCACCCTATTATCTAACTGCTTTATTTGAAAAGCTTTTCTCATAAGGCGAGAAATGCTAATAGGAGAGCGGTTTCATTGACAGGTCTTACCAACTGTCCAAATAACAAGTTAAAATGCAATGTTATAACAATATCTCTGTCGTATTTACAGCATTAATTTTCGTAGCATGTTCTATTACATCATCAAACTTTTGGTTTTTAAAACGTTATTCGTTTCAATTTTAACCACACTGCATCGCTATGCTATTGTTGACATTAAAATATAATCATTGGGTTTTTTGTAATCAAGTAAATGAAAGAATTTCATCAACAGCTAATAAATGATATCGCAAGCAAAACCTGTTATTGAGAAATGTTAACAATTATTCAAATGTGTGCATGTTCGTCAACTATGCATAAATTACATCATTATCATTTTCCTTCTTACCAACTGATACCCGATTAAATTTTTATTTTTTCAAAAGAAATTATGGTAAAGACGAAGCAAAAGAAGAAAAGTCTTGTAAAATGTGCAAGATGAGATCGCACGAGCTGATCATTTTTGTAAAATAAACATTGTGGCGTGACTTGAAATTTGAATGTGAGCAAGTGAGCAGCAGGGTTTGTATTGATGGTGGGATTCTTACCAGCTGAAACAAAACCACGATAGTGCCAAACCCCAGACAAGTCCTAAAAGTCGCCGTGCGCTTGCAGAAACACGTCTAGGGTGGAAAACAATCCGGAACAGCACACCAAGAGGAAGGCATAGCAACATACAAAACACGAAATTAATCTGAGAAGAAAGAAACATAAAGATTCGTATATTATGGCGGCTGGTTGTTGGCGATTTTCACTGTTAAACCAGCAGAAGTTGTTTTTTTTTTAACCTTCAGTGGCATATTGGATCAAAATGTTTCGTGACCTTAAACTACGGCATAGGTCAATTAATGTTTTAAGCCATCGTCGATATCAACGGTATCCCTAAATTAACGTGCCCTAGATCGGCGAATGCTTGGAAGTTCTTTGTTTTGTTTTTTTTTTTGTCACTTCAGAAATAATTTGACCTATGACTTCATACACATCTAGCAGAAACCTCGCCTAACAACATAATCTTGGACATGCATGTTCTGAATGCTTTGCTGTACCTTGTCAATCGAAAACTTCGTCCTGCGAGACAACTCCAGAAGAAAATTATTGATCCCGAACATAATCGTATTTGTCACCGAGACTCAAGGTACAATGCTCAAGAAAATTGATTTCACGACAAAACAGAAATCGGGTCCAGGCTCCAAAGTGGACTTTGAAGTGTTCCTTCAGAGTATTGCGGTTTACATGTACATGTTTATCGAAACTCTGTTAATCATTATGGACAGTACGTCGGCTTGATTTATTTCGTCAAAATGGCATTTCAGTGATGACGTGAATAATTACGAGGTGTGACGGCGCGTGCATAAGTGTTAGCTTGGGGTTTATCATTATTTACCTATCACTAACCGATCTTAGGCGAACTGTCATGATGACGGGTGTGTTCATTTAACCTTTACCGTGACCGTAAGCCGACAGAGTATTATCTTTATAGCTCGATTCGAATCCAACTAGGACAAGTACAAGGCAAGGCGTGACACAATGTTTACTCATGTTCATTCAGCGTAACGGTTGCTATGGATCAAGTACGTATTGACAAACTGTTTGTGCGCTTTAAAAAAGCTATAGAAATGGAAGAAATATAAAATATCAGAAAGTTTCTGATTGTTTCTGATTGTTTCTTAAAAGGGATAATAAGGCTTTTTGGGAAGATTCGTTAAGTTGTGTAAAGCAAACCTTAGGTAACGTTGGAATTTGTTGACACAACTGTTACTAGATATTGTAACGCAACGCTTTCTTTACACGACCGAACAACAGCTTTAATGGAGACCAATGCTGAAATTCCGTAAATAAGATCAAACTTTTGAATCGTTCAGTCAAATATCCGTAAATTTTAAAGAGATTAATAAAATTTGCAAGCATAAATTAAAATGTAGGTCGAGGTAGTAATTTATTCGATGAATTCTGCCCCAAGTTCAATCATCTTTTAGGTTTGCCACACAACATATGAGGCAAATAATTCTTACTGTTTACAATATAATTCTTGCGATGGTAGCTCAGAGAATTTGGTATTGGATCAAACCGAGAAAGTATTATCTCTTGATCAACTAAATATCTTCTAACTGATACTTTTCGTTATTCTAAACCTTTTTCTGCCTGGTTTTGTATTGACATTGTAGGAGAAATTATGTCTTGGTCAGTCATGGGAGTTGAAGAAACTGGTTTAGGAAAGGTCAATCTTAATTTTCGTAGCCTTCCTTAATACGGGCGACAAAAAAAATCGGCAGCCAGAAGTTAGATGTTGCTCTCCCCGGAACTTGGTAGACCGTGCTCGTCTTCCAGTCACGGATACCTGGCGGTGTGATTTAAACTGACAGGAAGCGTGACTCACTCGCGTGACACACTAACATGACACATTAGCATGATGCAGCAATATCTCTCTTCACTCTGACTGGTGCTCGATATGCAGATACCTCTCCACATCCAATCGAAGAATTTCTCTAATAACACTCAGGTTCACCAAGCAAAATCACCCCTGGTCTGAATGGGCGCGGCTTGCTGAACTTACACTTGTCAAGCTGCATGGCGCATTTTGGGAAACCAAATAGTCCTGGAAGATTACACTGAGGTAGAGAACCGACACACTGAATTCCACAGTCTGAAATAAGAAAGAACAGAATCAAATTAGTCGTTTTGCGCATTTCAAATTACCCTTTTATCCGCCAAGAGTAACTGGTTTCTAGTTAAAGTTTGACAATTTAATTAAACACTGAGGCCAGGAGAATAAACGAAATGATCACCGATTCAAGGAGCTTTTGATCACCAAACACATTCTCCTTGTCAGTACCATGGTAAATGTACGGTTAACAGTGTAAAGGATTTAAATATTCATGTTATGGTGTTAAAAGTTTAGGTTTTATTTTAAGTTTTTATTTACCCGCTCTCGGTGTTTTCTGATTTTCGATTCGTCCATTATCTTAATCTTTTATTTGCTTGAAATGTTTGACATGTTTTCAGGGCAAGGGTCACATCTGTGAATTTTTTCTGATTACTGCAATTATCTCCACGTCAAACAATAGTACCTTCTTTTATCTTATGGCAAGGTAGTATTGAGGATTTATTCGAACGTTCTGACGGGTTCCTCCTTTGCCGAGATTTTGCCATACGGACCTTTTCCACGGAAATGGCCATAAGGCGTGTCTTTTCGTTCGCAAAATACGGCAAATTTAAAACATTTAAGTATGTTCAAGAGCAATTTCACAAAATACTTACTAACCTCGTTTGCTCGGGCGATACTGGGGAATTTTGGCCTGACCTCAGGCCAATATTCCTCAGCACAGCCCCTGTGCTCGGTTGGTAAGAGGTTAGTGGTTTTTTTCTCGCTTTTTTGCGTAGCTTTACATCTCCAACTTTTACGTTTAGAAACCACAAACAAGCGAGCATATAAGCACACAGCTTTGTTTTCAAGTGCCCAACTCAAATCAGGAATTAATTTCGACAAAAGTACAGCAGAAGCACGACATCTGAATCAAAACTAAGAATTAATTTTAAACTGAACAGAGGAACAGCTCGCTACCATGAAACAACCTTAGAATAAGTGAGAATAGACTGTACGTACCAGGTGACACAGGTCTCCCACCTGCAAAACCAAACAAAATGGGCAGCAAAACCAGCCAGGTGTAAGAGTATTTCATTTCGACACTAGAGTCAACACGCAGCCTTTTTACGGTCTTTATGGGGCTGATAAATAATGATATCTACCCGGAGGTGGACAATTCAAATATTCTACCTAGCACCACACCCTTGATGTTGTCATATATTCACGTAAACTGTTCACCGGGTGATATTTATTCATGTGATGTTGCAGGAAGAGAATATTAACTGGTTTTGGTCATGAGCTCCTCCCAAAAAATTTCCGGCTTGGGACCAAGAATTTCTTTTTCTCCTTCCCTGTGATGTCTTAAGATTATCGGCCGACAGTGTTTCCAAAAGAAGCATTAGCGTGTTTTACAACCAGATCATCTTGTTAATTTACGTTGCTATGAAACAGTTTGTTGATCAAGATTTGAATTGAAACTTGAATTCGCTAACTACACCAAAACTGATGTGCCCTGAGTAAGAACCGTTTGTTTATCCCCGTAACGTTGATGCAGTCACTTGACTATAGTACCACCGTACTATATAACTATTAAGCTGCATGTGTCTTTGTTCACTACTACGAATGATGCGACACTGATATTCACAGGGCGAGGACTGTTTTGAATTAATCTGTCAAAACTTTAATTGCGTTTTCACACTTCATCCGATGTTTTCCCAAACCTGCCCCGACCGTGAGGAAAGAACGACTGCTTGTTACGTTATAACTTTTTTACGTTTTTGGGTGAACGAAGGCAAATTTAAGGCGGGTGCAAGTTACGCGCGAGGGGAGGAGAGCAAATTTCCGTCTTTCGGTTTTTTTCGTTTTTGCGCTCCTCCCCTCGCGCGGACTCGCACTTCCCACTCGTCTCGCGCTGGCTTCCGATAGAATGAAAAACGCAAAAAAATTATGTCTGTTCTGCAGGCCAAGAACATGTTTCCATAAACGAAATTGTGAGAGGGAAAAGGGACAGACCAAAACATGATATAAATTTTCTCAACAGCAAATTATTGAATTGTCCAAGTTCCTGATTATTTCTAGGTTTACGGATTCATTTCAATCTGTAAGGCAACTGTTGTCTGCAAGATGTTTTGTTATCGGTAAATCTTGCCATTGTTGCCTAAACAAGTTATTGTCAAACTGTTGACGATACATGCAGGCAGTCTGGTAATAGAGACACGTTTCTTTAAAAATTCATCATCTTTCAAAACGCGCATGCTTATCTTAAGTTGCATGGAATTACGAAGCCTGAATTAACAATAATCTCCCGTTCTAAGGGCGATTTCTCATTCAAAAAAGCACTCTTGCCTTTTTTTAACTCGTCTTTCATTCAGCTGTGGAACAAATGAGTTGATATGAGAAAAGCAAGACACTTTGTATGGGTTGTGGCCCTTATAATCGTTCTGGTCGTACGTGGAACTTGGACAGTAAGACACGACACTTTCTGGGGAGAAAAAGGTTAGTAATCATTTCTTGTTTTCGCTTTTCAGGGCCTAAAAAAACGTAAAAAGACATTAATTTCTAGAAAATAGAAAGTGACACAGAGAAGTGACTTCATCAATAAGCTTGTATCTCAATGGGGAATCTGTCAACAGCGGACAAATTTTAAACTCTGACTTCAAAATTTCGACTCGAATCAATGGCCTAGTTTTTCTTCTAAACTGCAAATTTTGAATTTGCTTCTGACCATTCCTGTACTAGTTTGGTTATGAAAAAATCGTGTTAAAAATTTGCTTGAATATAGGAGCTTTTACAAGACAAAATTCAGTTTGATTTTGAATATTATTTGGGGTTTACGCCGTTCGCTCACCCCATGTTGTCGACGGTCTGTCGAAAACGATGGCTGTGATTTCTAATAATTTATTATGTCGATACCTTGGGGGTACCATTAGCTTGTTAAACAAAAAAACCTGTGTCTTACCGAGTCATCCAAAAAAATTCCTTAACGGTTAAAACTGACTGAGAAGTCTCACGCAATCGTCAAGTTCAGTTCACGTTGGTTTACACTTTGCCAGTTCGGCGAAAGAAGAAATGGTTTGTAAAATATTTTTCAAAGCTTTAACTTTGAAAGAAAAAGAAGTTGTTCTCAAGTTAGGACTCACGGACTGCATTTTAAAAGATAATAAAAAAAAAAAGCGTCAGAGTCGACGATAAAAAATCTAGAGATACAATTTTTTATAGTAGCTCTTCTCGTCTTCTCCAAGGGAGGGACCCCGCTGAACATGATGTCGACGTCCTGCAGGCCTGGGTTTTAGTTATTTATTTCTCCATGATTTTTCTGTTATTGTAGCTGTTTCATACTTATTAAAAATTATAAATACAATAAGTAAACTAATATGAGCGTGGATGACAAAGTCAAGCACAGTGGGCTGTTGTTAGACGAGAAACAAGTTGTTTGATAATTCTGATTCCATTCCGGAAGTGTTCCCCATGGTTTCGTTCGCGATTTGGTGTTGTCAAAATGCAAATCGAAAACTGAATGCAATCTTCAATCACTTTCAGCTGAAAAGACGGTTTATACGAATCTTCCAAAGCATGACGAAGTAAAAGCGCTGTCACATTACTGTGGCCGAACATTAAAAAATTTGAGTCATATACGAGAGCAACTCATCAATAATAATTTGAAGATTTCATTCTTCTTCTCCTCTTGGGCGCGGTACCGTTTATTGAATGTCAAGCAAATCCTCTCCCATTTTTTCGGGAGTCGCAGCCGAGAGTAGGGGACGGTAGGGAGGGGGGAGGCGTTGTGTGATATTTCAAAAAAACGGTGTACGTGCGACTAAGCACTTTTGAACTCAGAGATTGCGATGGCGTTCAAAGACAAGACGGTGTAACAAATCTAATTTTTTGTTCCTTGTTGTTTCAGCGCCTCCTGGTTGTCAGCCGTGTCCTAAAAGTGATGAAGGACTGTTTGACACCCCAATTTGTGGCAAGAATGGAATCGCTTACAAAAACTTTTGCTATCTCACTTTAAGGAATTGTATCGCTAAGATATTGAAGAAGGAACCAGTTTTCCCCTCTAGTGATCCGAAAACTTGTGGGTAAGATTTTCGGCGGCATTTGCTTTCTCGTATTTGTTTACATAATTCTGGCACATATGCACTAAATTCTTTCCCATAACAGATTTTCTAATCATTTTCATCATCGTTATTACCATCGTTCGCATCAACACTTATTATCATCATCATTATAAGTTTAGGTAATAAGTAAGCATGTAATTTGAAATTTCAAAATGAAAGAGATTTTCTCCAATTATTATTATTATCATTATTAAATCATCATCATCATCATCATCATTAATGTCATAATCGTATCGTAATCATTGTTATCCATATCATTATTATTGTCGTTATCATTAACGATTCTGCCGATCGTGATCCTGAGTTTGATATTCTCTAAATTCCAGTGAAATGAGCTTTTTTAATCCTCAGGTTGCAAATGAAGATGTATAACAGCTTCTCTGGGTCGCCATTTAAAAGAAGAAAGCGAGCGTTGAAATCTGGTCCGAGTATGACGGTCAAACACTACTAAATTGGAAGACTGCATGACAAGTCTAGCCAAAGAGAAAAAAAAATGTATTCTTCAACCATCAGCTAGAAGCTGTCTTTCAACGAAGTTCGAAACTTATCTTTAACAGAAGACGTCAAAAACAACTGTTGTTAAATGTGTAGTTACGTTAGAAATGAACTCATCTCCCGCTGCTAACACCACGTACTTGTTGGTCTTTTGACTGGCGTTACCATGCTGTGTGGGCAAATTGTCGGCGTTAATCCTTTACACCCTAACATCAGTGTCTATTTTCTCCATACTATTCCTATATATTTCCTTTGGGGCTTATAAGGAGAATTTTGTGAATAATCAAAGCTTCTTAAGTTGGCTATCATTTCCTTTATTCTCATGACCTTAATGAACGGTTCAGGAGTATCACAGTAAAGAGAAAAAGGATGCTGGTCACTGTTAGGGTTTCAAGATTAAGACTGTCAGTCGAAAATTAATCCAATCTGCTCATATAAAATAAGCTCTCTAACCAATAACAATACTTTATAATGAACTTGCTACGAAACTAGGACCGGGGAGATTTTTAGAAATAACTGTTTCCAAATGAAATATGTATATAAAATGAATTCAAATTAACTACGTTTACACAAAATGGAAGAAATTACTTTTCTAGCCGAGACGGCACACGTCAAGCTTAGAAGGAGACGCAAATATCAGTATCTAAGCATCTACGCACCTACCCCTCCCCTACCCAACAGCAGTCAACTGATAACAAGTTGGGAAAAATGTTAGGTTAGGGGAGGGGCTGGTGTGTAGTTGCTCAGATACTGTCATAGATCTTAACTGAGTGCTTTCAAGGATATTTGGTTTGGGAATAACTCGATACCATGATTCTTTTCGACCCCTGGTTAAAAATGAAAATTGAACTGATCTTTATTTTCTAAGGGAAATCAGACATTTTGAATAGAACTCTGGCTTTATATTATGCATATATGTAAATATTTAAGTTAAATGTGCATATCGATGATCTACAGTATTTGAATTAAACTGATAAACATATTCCGAAAATTTGGCGAAGTTTGAAATTCCCCGCTAGGAATATTTTACATGAGTATGGGATGTAAACGTGTGTTTTTCTTTTTTCCTTTTTTTTTCTAAACGAGTTTTCTTTCGATATTAATGTTTCATGGCATCGTTTACCCAGTCACAAAATACTAGAGATCACCAGAGATACCATAAACTTAAGCAAACTTCTTTATCTTTCTTAAGCTTGCACAATGAGCCTTTGCAGATATGCAAATATGTCTGCCTTGACAAACGGACAAAATATAATGATTTGTATGGGAATAAACGCACCCTCAACCGAAACTTACATAGATGGCAAAACTGACCGATGAACTGAAAATGAGCTAACCGGCCTAAATCAGCCCAAGAAACTCACACGATCCCAAGGAACAACCTTTTAGGAGAGGTAAATTTGTTTAGATTTTATTCAAAACTGGTTCAGATTTTTAGGTTGCGGGCGCGAACATTAATTCCCATATATACAATTTCGAAAAAGTCTTTATATTTCGCCCACTGTGAAACTTAAATTTTATGGAGGCTTATTGTGAGAGCTTTAACCCACCTATGATGCACAGAGCCATGCACGTGAAAGTCTCGAGTACTGATTACATCTTCCGCAAGTCTCTCGTGACAGGATGTCATGTTAACTAAATAAAGTGAAATTCCGGTAATATTCCATTTCACAAACTCACAGCAAAAAGAACAAGACTCACGGCGAAAGAAAAAACCTCCCAGCCCCCACGGCTCTCTTTTACGCCGTGAGGACATTATTATTTCTTTTGCCGTGAGGTTATTCTTTGAGGTTATTCGTGAGTCTTTTTCTTTTAGCCGAAAGGTTCTTCCTTTGCCGTGAGTCGTTTTCTTTTGCGGCGAAGTTATTTCCTTTGCCGTGACAGTTGTGGGCCAACGTAGATAATAGACACTACAGAAATTCAAGTAAATGCAAACAAAAGGTGTTGGTTTCACATGTCATTGCAGTTTCTAGAACCACTCACTAAGTGAAGTTCATTCAAGGGCGTTGGAGCGGAGGCCTGGAACTACTCCAATCATTTTACAAAAATAAAACATACGATAGCCTTGGTACAGAACGTATAGCGAAGTCACTCCCATATTACACGATGTCGATTCTCGGAGAATTTCTCCAGAGAATTTCTAGTGCAACAAACTTCCCACTAGATCAGGCAAGTTTTCCTGAGATTCGAGTTCTTCTTTTCATATTACGTTAGCTTTACTGATTCACATTTAGACTTTGTTTTTCCCTTTAAGGTCAATTTTGTATTTTGCATGCTGTTGTGTGCACCTCTTGGGACAATATTTCGATTGCTGCTTCATCCGAATCGCGTTTCGCCGAACACCAGAAGGGCTGTAAGTCTTTTTTGGGGCACAGCTC